>NC_080671.1:337475653-337775653 GCF_030247195.1 Topomyia yanbarensis
CTTTATTGTTGTCAATAACAAAACGACAGATTTGACGCAATCGCGCTCTTCCATTCAATAAGGAGTTTTTGAGTTCTCTGAAGTAAACTTAAAACATAAATTACGTTGCGTTGTGACGATGATTTTGGCGGATTGCATCCTGACTTTATCATGTTTGACTGCTGATTATCTAATAAGAGTTGCTTAGGAAATAGTAAGTAGCAGTTCATATCAATCCGACCCATATGAAAACCTCAACAGCATGACAGCCACCATTACCGTCCGGTCCCAACTCCATCATGCACGGGGAAAGATAAAGGATAAGATAGACGGAAAGTGTTGATACCTTCACCTACTTAACGGAAGGACGACGACTCCAAAAATTAAAAATCGTGCCCGACCTGAACCCTAATATCAATTAATAAATTCAACCTATTTGATTCGAATGAGTAAGGGAGCCCGGGCTAGTTAGCGGTGTTTGAATTTTTTATCTCTTTGAGTGGATTGTGCACTATCGAAAAATATTATACAAAATATAAACATTAACATGTCCGTCTTACCCCCAGTTCCCCTAATGGATTAAAACTCTCCGTAAATAACAGAAACTCTAAATAAAAATTTAGAGAAAGCAATACGATATTTTTATAAGTGGTGTTGCGCTACAGCGGAAGGAAATGGGTTTTTTTTCCTTTGGAAATTTGTTTTGGCTCATTAGTATAATACATTGCGGAGCTAAGTTTACTTACAATATAATAACTAATACAATAACACGTATGGCTTAGTGGGGTTGGGCAGTTAGAATATCACAAGTTTGTCTATCATATGGTTAGCGAAACTAAACTTCTCTTGTTAATTTGTGTCACCATGTGGAATATTTAAACGATTCTTTTGCTGATAGTATTATTTCAAATATTGTGTATCCCATTTACCGATTCCATTTAAATTTTAAAATTTATGTGTTTTGAAAACTTGTAGATATTGGCCAAATACACAAAGTCTCTATGTCCTATAATATCTCTAATGGGTATCCTTGGCTCCTTATGTATTTTCCTTATTATTTTCGATGCGTTCCGTGTTGTATTCTTCTCATATCCATAGGTGGCTAAGACGGACACTTTAAGGTTAATTAGCAAATTCGACTCATCCATGGATGCATTGCTCGCAAATTCCACGAAAACCGTGATTTGAGATCATGTTGCATTAATATAAGAACTTATACTAATAAAATTTCAAACCGAAATATGTTTAAGCTGGTTGTGAAAAAGAGATCCAAAATCGTCATTTCAAAAGTGGTGTGGGAAAGATGGACACTAGACTGCCCACAAAAATAATGAATTTTTGGCCCACTCCTGAGTCGATTTCTAGTCCCACCAGGACTACTTGCACCAAATTTGAAGCAAATCGGACAAGTCTACCTACCGGACCAACGTGTCTGAAGTTTGTATGTTTGTTTGTATTTTTCGATAATTTACATGGAGAAAATCCACTAGCTCGCATTTTGGTCGCTAGGTGGCTCTGTATGCATCGTATTATCACTATAAGTGAAAATAAGAAAGATAATTTAATTGTCTACAACTTTGCCGAAGACTGCTAGTCAATCCGGCTTTGTTAAAAGAAGTTATTAAAGTTTTAGCAAAGTGATGTCTGAGTCAGTTTTCCATGGGGCCTAGCAGTGCATGGTTGTGCATCAGTACTCGATTCGAATGAACTAAACATTTTTGTTAAAATTTGGTTGGGTTTAGCTCAATGGTATGTTCAGAAGGATTTGTAGTACATAATACGAGTTATGTTTTGGTTAGAAAATCATAGTTCCATATATGGCCGCATAGAGGGCGCCAACACTAACTTTTCATAGAAGAGAGATAGAATATCAAGATGTTCAGAAGAATTATTGCAAAATGCTTGTCTACAACTTTGTAGAATATACCTAATTTCTATCTCTCTCCGTTGAAAAGTTAGTGTTGGCGCCTTCTATGCGGCCACATGTGGAACTAAAATTTTCTAACCAAAACATAACTCGTATTATGTACTACAAATATGTGTTATATGTTGTTTATTACCTTCACCAACAGGCCCCTTGGCCCCAATGGTGGTTGCTTAAACTAATTACATTTTAGTATTGACAACATTTTCACTTTTATCGCATTCCGCGTCCTGTTGAAGTCAAAGGCCGTCGCCACACTGTTAAAAATTCGTTGGAGTCCGGTAACAGCGCTTTGGCAACCATAGTTGGTTCTCCTGAACGGAACTCGCAGAAGGGAGTTATTGCGTAGAGCTCTAACGCGGGCTTGAAGATCCAGACGTCCGAGGATTGTAGGGCAACCCACTCTGGCAGAGAGTAAGTCCGAGACGAACAGGGCTCGAGAGCAGTCCCTCCGAATGCTGAGTTTATCGAGGTGTATTAGCTGGCAACGGTTTTTATAGCTCGGCAGCTGAAATCTGTTTCGCCATGGGAGATGACGAAGGGCGAAGCGTATGAACCTGCGTTGGACAGCCTCGATTCTGTCAATCCCGTTCTGGTAGTACGGATTCCAAACAGCTGAACAATATTCTAACGTTGAGCGGACCAACGCGCAGTAAAGCGATTTAAGACAATATACGTCCCTGAAGTTTTTCGCTATTCGGAAAATGAACCCAAGCTGTCGTGATGCCTTATCCACGATGTATGACGTATGTGGTTTGAATGTTAATGCCGAATCCATGATGACTCCGAGATCTTTGATGTGAGAGTGTCTTGGAATGCTCGAGCCGAAGAAATGGTAGTTAAACTGAGTCGGTTGGCGTTTCCGCGTGAACGTAACGTTTGAGCATTTGCTCGGGTTTAAAACCATTCTGTTTAGATCACACCACGTACTAAAGCTGTTCAGTTCCCTCTGAAGAAGCTCGGCATCGGTTTTATCCCGTATTTGTTGAAAAATTTTCATGTCGTCGGCGAAAGAAAGGCGGGGTCCTTGTAATGTGAAATTGACATCATTAAAGTAGAGGAGGAATATTACTGGACCGAGATGGCTTCCTTGTGGTATGCCGGATGTAGCGAAGAATGGTGCAGATAGACAGTCCTTAATGCTGATTTGGAGTTGCCTTCCATCGAGGTAGGAACGAAACCAGCGCAGAAGTTGTCCATGAATGCCGAGTTTGTCCAACTTCGCTATTGCGATATCATGGTTGATTTTGTCGAAGGCCGCAGATAGATCCATATAAATAGCATCGGTTTGCAATCCGTCAGCGAATCCATATGTTGTGAACGAGAGCAGGTTTGTCGTTGTCGATCGTTTAGGCATGAAACCGTGTTCGTCATCTGCAATGTAGTGTTTGCAGTGAAAGAAAATAGGATCTAACACAACCAACTCGAACAGTTTTGATACAGCACTTAAGCACGAGATTCCCCGATAATTGTCAATGTTCGATTTGTTTCCTTTTTTATTAACTGGAAACATGTGTGCTGCTTTCCAGCAGGAAGGGAATGTACCAGTAGTGAGTGATAGCTCGAAGACTCGCCGAAGTGGTTCAAGAAGCCCGCTGATGCACTTTTTGACAAAAATCGAGGGAACACCATCTGGACCCGGGGAACAAGATGCTTTCAGTTTGGCATTTGCTGCAAGAATGGCAGCATTATCGACACAAATTCGGTTGATGGTTCGTCCTAGAGAAGGAGTTAAATTAGCGGCGGCAGCGATTTGTTGTGGTGGCAGGCGCTCGTTGGAAAAAACGCTTGAAAATTTGTCGGAGAACAGTTGGCAAATTTCCTTAGTGTCGGTACCTAAAACTCCATTAAACGACATACAAGATGGCAAACCGGATTCTTTTCGCTGCTCGTTAACATACTTCCAGAACGACTTGGGCTTGGATTTCAGTTGACGCTCGACGTTTCGCTGGTGTCTAAAAAAGGCGCGTCTGCTTTGCTGTTTGTATTCGTGGTTGAGTTGAAAGTAGTGATTTCGTAATGCAAGTGTCTTATGCTTCGAGAATTTTTTAAATGCAGCTCGTTTGGCAGATTTTAAACGTCTAAGGACGGTTGATTGCCAGGGAGGGTGTTCATCGGTACTAATTGTTCGTTTTGGTACATGACGGTCGATAAGGTAGTTAAGAATACTAGAAAACGTCATCGCTGCTTCGTTCGCGTCGTCATTGTTAATATTTTCGTCCCAGTTTATATCCAACAGCGTGCTAACGATGCTGTCGTAGTCAGCGTTATAAAATCTTCTGATAATGCCATTGAGCTAAACCTAACCATTATTTCACAAAAATGTTTAGGTCATTCGAATCGTGTACTGATACACAACCATGCACTGCTAGGCCCCATGGAAAACTGACTCAGACATCACTTTGCTAAAACTTTAATAACTTCTTTTAACAAAGCCGGATTGACTAGCAGTCTTCGGCAAAGTTGTAGACAATTAAATTATCTTTCTTATTTTCACTTATAGTGATAATACGATGCATACAGAGCCACCTAGCGACCAAAATGCGAGCTAGTTTTCACCATACTAATAATAACCTGAGTCTGCGGCAAGTCACTTAACGACTTATGACTAACTTGAAGGAAGAACAAATTTCAAATCATGCCCTACTATTGTCAATTCGCAGTTATTCGTTTACATCATTCATTCAAACAGCCGAGCTGTTCAATCATTTTCCATTCATTTTCGATTTCATTTACCTTGTGAATATCTCTGTACTGGGATATTGACTAGTTTTTTCAAGCAAAACTATTCTGAACATACTTCTTGTTGTTCATGTAAGCTTGAAAACGCAAAATATGTCAACATTTAACCTAAACTGGCCTCTACAGAGCAGATGACAGCTTTGGTTGGTGAATGAAAAAGCATCAATTTGAAATGAAGACGTACGCTTCGGTTATGAAAATCCCGCCAACTTGAAAGTGAATGATTAAGGGAGGCTTTGAATTTGAATCATGGTTGGATTTGATTGAGCTGAAAGTTGGCACTTGAAAATGAAAATTTGCACCACTGGACTAGGCCCACCGCCGGGGACTAGTTCGAATAGATCGGGAATTAGCTCCGGCAGATGCTCGTCGGGGCGCCAGTCAACTGGAAGTCACCCTCCACCCAGAATCGCAGGACCGACCTCGGCATCTGCCTGGGTAGTATCGGTTTCGGAAGATCTTCCACTGCCGGAGAACTCTTCGTCGGAGTAGGAAAGATCCACCGTCGGGGACTATTCCGAGTAGTCCGTAGCGAATCGTCGGCTTGAATCATCGGGGCGCCAGTGAACCGGACGCAATCCTCCACCGGGAATCGCTGGACTGACCTCGGCATTCTGCCGGACTGCATCTAAGGAAGAATAACGTGTCCGTCAACGGTTGCCGGAGACATTCTTTCATCGGGGAACTCTCCGCTGAGGTAGGCTAGCTCCACCGTCGGGGACTACGCCGAATAGCACCGAACGCGACAGACCCTGGTCGTTGGGGCACCAGTGAACCGGAAGCCATCCTCCAACCGGAATCGCCAGATCGACCACGGCATCCAACTGGTCAACGTAGAGAGGAAGGCATGTAGAATGTCATGTCGTACGGTTGATATGGCGGTTACGAGACAAGCGAAATCTAGCACGACCAGCTAGACCTGGAATCAAGTGAAATGCATTAGCACGCCTCCCCCCAAAGTAGTCATTTCAAATGGAATCCGGGAGATCAGGCAAATGTCGGGCTTCTTAGTGGAATTTAGAGGAATAGGGTTCAGAGTTATCTTCTCTGTTCAGAGTCCCTCACTCTGGCACACGATGGACGAAATCGGTAGTATGGTCTAACTACTGAACGTGTGCCGGGTCGGCGTAAAAGCTTTGTCACCAAGTAAAAAAAATACACGCTCAGAGACTTTTTTCCGATCTCGCCGAACTGAGTCGAATGGTATAAGAGATTCGGCTCTGCGGGCCTCGGTAAAAATTCCGACCGATTGCATAAGTTTTATTATGAGAAAGGTAAAAAGGTATTCAGTCATTTTCTGTTTTTATTTTCACTGCATCAAGAATGCTTCTCATATCCTTAACCCAAAGACTAGTAATTTATAACCTAAAATAAAAATATGAACATTTTATGTCTTTTGTTTAAGCATGTGCATTCACGAGGATCTATCTTTCGATAAAAGTTGCTTCAGGTGATGCCCTAGAAATTAAAAGGAAGCTGCATAAAAAATCGCATAACTTTGGAAATCCGCATAAAAAAACCGCATAACTTTGAAAATCCGCATAAAAAAGTCGCATAAAAAACCGCATAAATAAAAACTGCATAAAAAAAGACTTCAGTGTAATTGAATGGAACCAAAGAAAGAATTGTAGAACTTGCTGAGATGCATTAATTCCATGATAATAATGGTGCTGTTTCCTATTTACTATTTTAAGAAAATAACGAAAATGCTAATAATAACATTAACTTTAAAATAATTAACTTCTAAAAGAATACCAAATTCACTTAACTGAAAGGTATTTATACCTTCTTCTATGCAAAATTTTCCTGGCTTTCGAATAAAAATACGAAAAGGTACAATAAGTGCCATACTTTTTCAATAAGAGCTAGTATAAGTGAATATGAGATAAAAATATCCAACTTCAATAACCCAAACGCATGAAAACAAGAAAAGATAAGTGTATCATGTCAAGGAACAAATTATGCAACTCTTCAAGACTAAAAATTTGAATTATTAAAATGGTGATCTATGAGGATTTTCGCGAAATGAACGAAAAATCGATCAAAATTGTTAAATTTTAAATAAATTACTGTGAAAAGGTTACTTAACCTCATTAGCTGAAACATTTGAGGACATTTTTCAATGGAAAATTTTCTCACCTATTCAATGCATCCAGAAGATTTGAAATACAAAACATATTTTTTGAGTTAGAGTTATTTTAAGACAACTAAGATTTTAACACAAAAAATTCAATAACTTAGTAACGGTTGATATTTGAAGGTATGTGTAGAACGATTTTTTTCTCCAAATATCCCAATATCCCAATCAATCATCCCTCGAGAGGTTCTTATCCATGAACTAAACACTCTGTATATATAAACATTCAGTATAGAATTTAATGAAAGTGAAGTTGACGAATACTCAGCCATCGAGTGCGGCATCTCACCTGCAATCTTAATGCGGTATCTATCCCAACTGTTGAGAAGAGATGCCGCACGACAACATTTTTCTCTGATATTATAAATGAGTGTGTTCGTGATCAGAATGCCTTCTAAAAGTTCATAACTATTCAACTGATATATGATTTACCAAAAAATCCGTGTACATAAAAAAACGAATTTTATCGTGGTGTTGCAAAAATGTTTGATGCGATGCAGCTGAGCGCACAATACCATTAATAATATTTTTGTAATTTACTAATATGGATTATTTTACATACAGTGTTGTAATACTTAGAATAACAAACTCGCAATATCACACTATCGTAGTAAAGTGACTCTATATACGAGAAGTAGAGAGTGCGGCATCTCGCGACCCGACGCGGTATCTCTCCCGAAATTACCCTATTGCTGAGAGTATGCGAAGCAAGATGTTACAGTAATTCACTGCATGACTCCTTATTTGGCAAGCGATCTGCGAATGTGACAATTTGGCTCTTTATCATATCTGGACCCGTTAACCGACTCTATCCAAACACTATTTACCAGCACAATATAATTGTTTTGGATTTAGCTATCGATTATTTAAGGTGGACTTCTTCAACACGGTTTGATTTAAATGTAAGTTGAGGGGCACGGGAACGGCTATAATTACTCAGAATTAGTGTGCTAACTAATATTGAGGCTTAGTACTGTAAGTGGTCAAGCATATCATTTGTCAAATTCTCGTGATTCGCAATCTCAAACTAATAAATGATATTTCAAACGAACCATTTTACTCAACTTCTCCCTTAATGGCAAAACAAGATATCAAAGTATAATCTAATCTTCTCTTGAAAGTTTCAACATATAAGACCGTTTCCTGAGCTCCCCGCTAAAAAAATTTACACCGATCCAACATTTTCATTAGGAATTCATAATGTAATTGATTGTTAAAACGTTGGGAAGAAGTTTTTGTGCGTTTACGCTTTTGTCTGTCTTCTGAACTCTTTCCTATTCAGCTACGAAACTATGTATGCTCTCGCACTCTATAGTCCAACAGCTAACAACCATTTGTTTATTTGTTATTGTATCGGTTTTATCGGTCCCATTTAATCTGACACAAATAACATTAGCATTGTTTGTCTAGCCGTTCCGTTTTTTTACTGCTCTGCTGATTCGGTGTAGTATTGAATTAGTTGTAAAATGCTTTCATTGCAAACTGCGCTCCGGTCGTTACGAATTCGAACGACAAAAAGTGCGAATTGGTTGTTGTGGCGTGATTTCCGCCATTAGGTAAATTAAATGTGTGCGGCGGTGCTGAAAGTGTGTGGTACTCGTGGTGATAGTTGCCAACAATACGACGTTCGATGTGTTGCAAAAAGTGTTTGTTTTGACGAGGTTTTTATAATTAGAAGTCAAATATAGGGAGCAATTCAAGTTTTGATTATGTTTTCAATTGCTAGAAAATATAAGAATATATTGGTATGAATTCTTTCTTTACTGTAATACACCAAATAGATTGTCCTTCGTATTGAACATTCTTCTGGTAAAAGAATCTAGTAAGCTATTACACATTACGCATTGTCATGTTATATGAATATAGACAATTTCTTCGGTAAATAGACTGAAGATTTTAGCCATTATTGAAGCAGCGCCTTTTGTATTCCCACACTCTCTACCCCACGAAATACGGCAAGCAAAACTATGCTGCTCTATTGAGTTTCTCACTTCCGGAATTCAGCGTCTTCAGTTTGAGTAAAAGAGAAAACTAGTACGCAAGTCGCTGGAAAGAGATCACGAATAGAGTTCAATCTAGTTAAGAAACAAACAAAACAGTAAAAAACCCCATCGAAACTCGTTCAGTCTACTCCGCCTTTTCCATTTTTTTGTCTCGGCCCAAGTTCGACCACTCATTTGCCATGGTAGTAGTTTCAATACTATCCAGCTTTTGCATAGTCGCCAACGTATCACCATGCTGCCCGCGGTAAAGGCAAGTCGTAAACAGACAGAGCCAGCTTTGTTCGATCCGCGGCTCTCGATATGTTAATTCGTCACGGCACACCCGGTCTAATAAATGGCGGCTTCCTCAAGTTAGCCATGCGGCATAGCGGGTGGAAAGGCGCCTCCGATGTAGGTGACGGTAGACGACAAGCGACAGAAGGAAAGAGATGAATAAATTAATAAGAAATAAGTGGTAACCAATACCATGGCGGAAGGTGTTCATATTTTTTGCTAGAAGTGTGCGGCAGAGCGCTATAAATGTTCGAATATCTATTACATATAGGTTTGATTCTGATTCTAATAATATTTCTGGGTAAACTGGGTGAAAGATGTTTGCGAAGTTTGGAATATCTGTTATATATACTTTGAACATTTATCTATTTTGCATTTTATATATCAAAACAGCTGCACTGGATTTTAATGGTTGACTTCAAGTGTAGCCAAGCTCTTCACTACTCTGGAGACAATTTAGCGCCAAGCCAAGCACGACCAGCCGCGGTCCCGAACAAAAGAAACACACCAATTGATCGGTGATTCAACGATTCGAAAGGCGTCAAAACAACGCCGCAGTCTAAATAACATCCTTTGCCAGTTCGGTGGTCCGCGGGTTTGTCAAGTCATCGCCGTGTCACAGCTCAGTTCCCCAGCCCAACCGAACGTTAGCCTGTCTGACACCTGAAGCACGTCAAATCAATTTCTTTGTTGGGGTCCCAGCGCCGCTGGACCGCAACAATGCCGACGAAGCCGCCCGGTTGATGATGCCGATTCCAAATTCGACCTGGTTTTAAATAGGTGCTCTGACCAAGTCGCGGCTTCCCTTTTGAAGAGTAATTTGAACCGGTAGCCACCCGAGAGGTGAAATGGGTTCAAGAAAACGAACTTCAGTATCGGCAAGCTGTTCAAGTAGGGGGAGTAATTTGGTGAGACGAGGAAATAATTTAAAATCGCTTCATTGTGCAACGGACACTTATTATTGGCCTCAAGTTGCCCGAGCCAATGGCGATGGCAGGTAAGGACGGGGGTCACTCGAACAATAGAGCAACATTAAAACTTCCACCGTAGTTGCCAATTCTTTTAAAACTAGGCTAAATAACTTCCTACCCTTTTTGTTTTTAACTTTTTATAAACAGTTATATCTCCCAGTTTATGCAAGTTTTGTTGACAAAAAGTAATGAGGCTAACAACTGGGTCTAGCACCTTTAATATGTGTACCGGCAGTTATTAGCATTAAGCATAAAACTGTAGTTATTGCATTTAGTCTAAGGGACCATTCATAAATTACGTAACGCATTCAGGGGGGGGGGGGGTACAACAAATTGTGACATGTTGTGACATAGGGGGGAGGGGAGTTAGCTAGATCGTTACGTAACATGTTTTCACCGAAGAAAAAAAAATTTTCTAGGAATTTGTTACGTAACAGGGGAGGGGGGGATGAAGAAATTTGTGACAATTTGTTACATGGGGGGAGGGGGGAGTCAATTTTGGGCAATTTTTGCGTTACGTAATTTATGAATGGTCTCTAATTGGATTTTACTGGAACAGTGCGGCCAGTGACAATATCAGTAAACTAAGAATAATAAAATTTCAATAATTGTTTATTGTTTCAGAATATTAATGAAACTGACAAAACACTCGGTTAAACTGCAATCTTAGAGTCCTAAAATTAAAAGCGAACATGAAATTGTCGACTGTTCCGAATCTAGTTTATCGAAAATTCATAATCAAAGTGACGTGAGATCAAAAACTGCCCACATCCGGCATCACTGCTAAAAAATATCTCCATTATTTTGGGATCATTCATCACAATATCCATCCAGTGAAACCCATCGTCAGGTCTTACCGCCCCTTGCCTCGGACACTTACCAGAGCAATTTCATTCATTATTTAATCAATCTCGCCGATGAGGGATGTACGCTAGGCACATTCCCCTCCTAGCATCACCGAACCGGAATCGCTACGCAAGAAGATGTGGTGTAGTAGCACCTAGAGCCCACTCAGCAAACACCAAGAAGTCCGGTCCGGTAACGCATTACGCTTGATTAATTTCGATAATAGTAAAACGGTAGCCCCGGTAGGCACAATAAAAACAATAATCCAATCGATCAAGTGGAGCCAATTGCCTTTCCACCGCTTGCTGGCCACGATGTTTCGTCATGCTGTCCAGTGCCCGGTACCTTTTGATATGAAGAACAAGAAGTCACGGCACGACCGCGGCGTCAATGATTGGATGTGGTTCCCTCTGATGTGGATTGCCCATGTCGGGTGCGTAGTATTATTTTTTTGGATAACATTTGAAGGACTACACAGTATCTGAAGGAGTTTTTTGAACTGCCGCTTGAAAATAAATCAACCTCGGATGTAAATAAACAATGTTACCAAAATTAGAACAAACATGGTCGTCAAACGGTGGGATAACAAAATTCTCACAAGTTTCCTATGCCTCCACGCGAGTCTAAGTCTATTGATGACATTTGGTCCTTAGACCGGCGACGACTGGGTGCTATCAGCCTTCTGCCGATAGTAGCAGAATGAGAGGGTGCGAACAGATCTAGTCGAGAAAACATTGCCGTAAAAATGAATAGTTGATCGGAAATTAGCCCCAATTCGTATAATCTGACTAGCAGGGGTGGCGAAAAACTTTACGCCCGTGTGGGTAGAAAGCATAGGGTGAGGGGTCCATTAGTAAGGATTTTTTCCCTTTTCGCAATGCACACGCTTACATTACATTCACATTAAATCACGTTCGATTATGCAAATGGAATTGTGGCACATCGATGTTTTCAAATGTGTGTAGTGCGAGATACATGCGTTGCACATCTAAATTTTTTGAAATGGTTCAAAATTTCGTGTGGGTAATTACCCACTCGGTTATTTTCGAGTGGGTAGTACTACCCATACTACCCACGCTTTCCGCCGGCCCTGCTGACTAGTATCTATGATCACGGGTCAATACGTATTGAAAATTCGCCGCGTCTGTTTTTATGAACCTAATTTCAAGCTACGTTATTGCTAACAAGCCCGTGCATCAGGTTAACAATCCTTTATATTTCCCTTCAGTGTTCGTTATTATCGCTCGTATACTTGTATTCCACAAATCTGATATGGAAAATAAGAAATACTTTCCTTGATTTATAACATCTCGCGCTATTTTTGCCTGTATAATGTGTCACTCGGTAGTTTTCAAGCCAATAAATATGTCGTAGAGAAGAAGTAGCGCAGATAAGATTAGCTTTTCTAGGCAATACTCCCACGGTCGGCCGAGTGGAGTTCAAATTGCTTTTGTTTAGGGAACATAGTATACTCTCGGTAGCCGGCTGCCCAGAGTTTAAAAAAAACCAAAAACTAAACAAGATCTCTTTTTCGAGTGATCGTGCACTCGAAGACTAACTAAACAACTACGTAATAAAATATGCTTTACAGGTCGCATCGCTTGCTTGGAGCGAATCCTAGACCTGATACCCTTCCAAACTACCAACTCCGCGACACCTATGGAAGAGTCTGATGAATCGTCGTCCTTCCGTTAAGTAGGTGGAGCATCAACACTTCCTGTCTTTATCCTTCCCCGTGAACGATGGAGATGGGGGCGGCCGGCAATGATGGCTATCATGCTGTTGAGGTTTTAATATGGGTCGAATTGGTATGAATTTCTACTTACCATTTCCTAAGCAACTCTTATTAGATAATCAGCAGTCAAACATGATGAAGACAGTGTGCAATCCGCCGAAATCATCGTCACAACGCAACGCAACGCAATGTTACCAAAATTAGAACAAACGATGTGCAGAGATGCCATTATGGCAGATTTATCTGGCACAGCCACAGGTTTTGCAACTTCCAGACAAAAAGATTTTTAAATTATAAAAGATGTTGCACAAAAATTTTGGAAATTTGGGTAATAACTTCCCAAATTTAACAAAAATCGATTGATGAGCGTTCTTTGAAAAATTAAAATATATTCCAAACTGCGATAACTTTGAGGACGCTGTCCAGTGACAGATTTTGCCAAACATTTTTAGTTGAACTGCCAGATAATCTTTGAAAAATAGTGGCAACAATGACATATTCACCAAAAAAGATACCGTCACGCAGGGGTACTTTGCACACTTTAGTTTTTCAATATTTTCTAACGGACGTACTTTTTATTAGATTTATTATACATTTGACATTTGTAGAGCCATGTCCTTTAACCAAGTTGTATATATTTGTCATTTTTCTTAACATTATTTACCAAAACAAACAAAACACTTCAAGGGTCGATAAAAGTGATTGAGATTGCTTGACAAAACAGAAAATCTTAAGTGTACTGAGACCACATGCCGTTTTTCGGAAAGAAGAAGAAAAATGATGAAAAATTGTGTTTTCCGCTTGTTTCTAGTACGTCAGGATCGGTTTTTATGAGCATTTGAAGATTTTTGTACAACGAAAAATGGCGTTTCCGTTGTTAGTTACAGAAAGATTGAGCTGATATTTTGTAACTGGTCAATATAGGCCATCTTTAGAGATACAAACTGTTGTCAAATCGTCATTTCCGGCGAATCTCTATGGAAATGGACATTTGTTTCTTCTCAGACAGTGGGATTAGAAGGTACGGACAGCCTGTCAAGCAACCAGTTTGGCTTTCGGAAGGGTAAGTCCACAGTGGACGCTCTCAACTCAATGATAAATACTGCCGAGATAGCAATCCAACGAAAAAGGCGAGGCATTGGATACTGTGCGTGACACTTGACGTAAAGAACGCATTCAACAGCGCAAGCTGGGATGCCATCGCGCTCACGTTACACCGGCTTAGCCTACCGGTGGGTCTGTACCGGATCCTGGAAAGTTACTTCCAAAACCTATACTGCTATACGAGACCGATGCCGGTCAGAAAAGGGTTCCGATTACCGCCGGAGTCCCGCTAGGCCCGGTGCTATGGAACCTCATGTATGACGGGGTTCTGAGACTGAAGTTCCCTCCTGGGGTCAAGATCGTCGGCTTTGCCGACGACGTAACCTTGGAGGTCTACGGGGAGTCAATTCCTGAGGTAGAACTAACCGCAGAACACGCGATTAGCACAGTGGAGGAATGGATGAGCGCGAGAGGCCTGGAGCTCGCTCATCATAAGACGAAGGTAGTTATCGTCAACAACCGCAAGTCGGCACAACATGCAGTTATCCATGTGGGAGAAGTCGCGATCACTTCACAGCGAAGTCTGAAGTCTCTCAGAGTCATTATAGACGACAAGCTGACCTTCGGCAGCCATGTCGACTATACGTGCAAGAGAGCGTCGACTGCTGTTGCGGCACTATCGAGAATGATGTCCAACAGCTCAAAGGTGTGCGCCAGTAGACGTAGGTTACTGGTAGGCGTTGCCGTATCTATCCTCAGGTACGGCGGCCCGTCATGGTCAAGAGCACTGAGGGTAACCAGTTACCTACAGAAACTGGAGAGCACCTACCGCGTGATGTGCCTCAGAGTGATATCTGCCTACCGCACGGTATCACACGATGCATCCTGCGTGATAGCGAGCATGATGGCAGTCGGGCTGGTCATTCGGGAAGATGAGGAGTGCTTCGAGCTACGTCGAAATAGGGGAGCCCGCGAGCGCACCAGGGTGACCTCAATCGCCAGATGGCAGCGTGAGTGGGATAACTCCTCGAAAGGCAGGTGGACCCACCGGCTGATACCTAACATATCGAACTGGGTGGGAAGACCCCATGGGGAAGT
This sequence comes from Topomyia yanbarensis, assembly GCF_030247195.1. Lineage (NCBI taxonomy): Eukaryota > Metazoa > Arthropoda > Insecta > Diptera > Culicidae > Topomyia > Topomyia yanbarensis. The sequence goes on from NC_080671.1 coordinate 337,490,406, forward strand.
TCACTTCCACCTGACACAATTCCTGCCAGGCCATGGCTGTTTCCGACAGTACCTCCACAGGTTCGGGCACGCGGAGGTCCCAGCCTGCCCAGACTGCCCAGGTGTAGACGAAACTGCCGAACACATACTGTTCGTATGTCCTCGGTTCGACGTCGAAAGAAGAGCAATGCTTGACGTCTGTGGCTGGGACACAACCCCTGATACCCTTATTCAGCGGATGTGTCAATCGGTGGAGAAGTGGAACGCAGTCTCGGCTGCTACCATCCAGATTGCCATTAGGCTACAGGGAATCAGGCGAACCGAGCAACAGACGACGGGCACGGCTAGCTAGTGATTGGTTAGCTGAAGCGAAAAAGGCCAAGCGCAAAAAAGGGAGTGAATGGTCTGTTCATGCCGAGGCAGGTTTGGCACAGCGACTGGTAACCGCGTAAGGGGTAAACCCACCCACCCCGAAGCAAGGCAGAAGAGCGAGTGTATAGGCGTATAAGTGGACTGCCTCATGCCAATATGGGAGGGTCGTAGCGTAGTATGTTGGGACTTAGCTATCGATGCCTCATGGCGTGGCAGAGGAGTGAAACGGTGAGCATCCAAGTCAGTCTCACACGGCATGTTAAGGGTGAGCACAAAAGTCAGCCTAGCAAGGAAAGAAAAAGGTGAGCACACAAGTGAGCCTCGCATGGTATGTCAGAAGTGGGGCCTAAGAAAAATGTCACACATGGGATGCCAGGGGGAGTGACAGAGGTATAATAGAGTGGCACGATCGAAAGTGAACCAGGTGATAGGGTAAGTACCCAAGTCAGCCTCACATGGTATGGGTGAGGCGAGCGCAAAAGTAAGCCTAGCAAGGAATGAGTAAGGTGAGCACACAAGTCAGCCTCGCAAGGAACGAAAAAGGTGAACACAAAAGTCAGCCTCATGTGGGAGTGTTTGAGAGTGAATCAAGGTGCGATAGAGAGAGCACCCAAGTAAGCCTCATACAGGACGTATGAACGCGTGAGTGAAAGTGAATGAGTACATTAAGTACAGCCATCTCCCCAGAAGTAATACCAAGAGGTAGTTCCTGGGAGGAACGATGGCGGAGCCCAATGGAGTTTAGTCGGTATTAATGGCAGCGTCACCATTCGAGCCCGACACGCCCCCAGTACACCCTGTGCGGTAGCTTTGACACCTACCAATAGCACGTGTACTGGTCTAGGATGTAAAGATCTTCTCCATTGTAAAAAAAGACAATTCCGTAAGTGCCCCGGAAGAATCGCTACCTATAAAAATTAACAAACTTACATCAGTTTATCGGGGATGGTTGGGATGCTGTATGTGGAGTAAAATTACGTGATTTACGAAATTCAACGTCATGTAAAATTAAAATCAAACTTAAAAGTAAGTCATTTTTGATGCTCGTATATGTCAGGGCCAGGAGACGTAAATTTACACGATTCCTGGAGGTCCGCGAAGAAAACTATATTTTCCGACTCCATATTGAAATTTTATGTCTTATTTCCTAACAAACTGAAAATAACATATTGATAGCATACAAAGTCATTGTATATCCATGGGGGACCACAGTAACCCAGGGTGATTTCTAAGGGATCTGTAGTATGAATAAGGTTGAGAACCGCTGATCTCCACTGTTATAGAGGTATCAGTTTATACGTGTAGTCGCACTCTTAACCCTCAAAAAGGCAAGCTATAATTGTGACTTCAAGAAGCATCACTCCTCAGACCCTCAGTTTCTTTTTTGTCGTTTTATCAGTGAGAAAATCGAAGCCCCGAAAATTTTATCATTTGTATTTCAAATTACAAGTTCATTGAAACTAGATAACAGTAACTAGCCGGGCCTCTAAGATCCCTTGACTTTTTGAGAATTAAAGTGGTAACTCCGGAAACTGATTCAGATCGAGATAAAATTCAATAGCAGCCGAAAAAAATTTCGACATTACATAAAATCTAGTCGTTTCATGCATTTTGGAAATATTTGGCATCGAAAGTACGAATTCGATTTCTGAAATTTCATATGGTCGCCTTAACAAAAAAAATTGTTCCGATTTATGTGGGAATTTAATATGTGATCGGAAGGTTCGGTCAATATTTCCAATCAATCATATAACCGATCCGTACGAAAATGTATGACATCTATGGCGATTATATTTCATTTGAGACTAAGTTTGTGAAGAACACCTAAAAAAATCGTGTAAATTTACGTCTCCTAGCCCTGACATATACGAGCATCAAAAATGACTTACTTTTAAGTTTGATTTTAATTTTACATGACGTTGAATTTCGTAAAATACGTAATTTTACTCCCCATATAGCGTTTTTTTTCTCTGAATGGCAGTAAGTGTAATTTTATGTCATTGCGCATGTAATGTATATGTTTCATGTAAAATTAAACGGAGCACGGTTATATTTCTTGAATTACGGTTTGTCAAATTCTTTCATGCTTGCAATTACGTCAACGATAAAATTCATATTTTTTGGTGTGCACTTACGACGGTTCCTGAGTTCAAATCAGTGGGAATCGGAAAGGAAAATTTAAAAAGCGAATTTATGTTTTTGATGCCACAAGTCTTTAAAATGAATGAAGCGTCGAAATTTGATGAAATCTCGAAAAAAAAGATTGACAACTGACATAGGATTTATGGATTTTCCAGGAGCGTAACTAGGGAAGTAAAGAGAACCCCCACACGTAGCTCATCAGGCCGTTGCTGGCGAGCGTGTGTTGGTGCAAAGTGTATTAAGAATGTAATAGATATTTCCACAATAATATTGAACATAATCGGTCATGGAGTTATAGTTTGAAGAAATGAGAAAGGCACAATTGCACCGCTAGGTGGATTAAAACAGGTTTTTCTAATGTGACAAAATCTCAGAAATCGAACGAAGCCTTTGTACGAATACAAGAAGTCAGGGTTATGAGGCCTTTTGTCATTCATATTAATATTAAGCATCTTCTCGTGCATATAATTTTTCCCGGGCTCAGACGGAATGAAATACATTGAAAACAACAACTCAGCAGCCCCTTCGCCATATTCAGGTTGCTTTATTAGAGATTTTTTTTATTCAATTTGTTTATTTGATAAGGCAGGTTTGCGCTAGCTCTAAAGTGTCAATTTTGTTTTGTTTTACATTTTAAATTACTTAAAACTAGGGGATTACATAATAATGATATACATATACACAAGGGGGTAATATAATTTTCGTAAGCTTAGGGGGGTTAGTTTTTATGGCAATATGGTTTGACATTTTTAGCAGGGAGGTTATTGAAACAAATAATTCTTAACTAAGGGGGACAATTTTTATAACTATCTTAAAACTAGGAATAACTAGAGGGCGTGATTTAATTTTGTAAAGATTCGGGGAGATTAATTAGAATTATTTTTTGTGGTAGTAGAGTTAGGCATTTTCATTGAGATTATATAATATAATAATTAGAATAGAAGAGGGTGTTCCTCCTCGAGTCGGCAGAGGCTCCTCCAGACGATTTAGTTGTACGACTTAGAAGCGGATCGGAAAGAGTTCGAGTTGCGCATGTGGTTTGTACTTAGGTCCCGTGTTTGTTGGCTCATTCGACAGAGATGTTTGGTGTCGCCTCGGAATTGCATCAATCCTTCGTGGGTGTATGGTACAGGCGGAAGAGGACCCTTCTGAGAATGATAGAAAAAAGGGGCTGCTTAGATTTTTATATTGATGGTTTTTAGGAAAGTGTATACGAGGGACATATAGAGGAGATCACGGATTGCCAGAACATCTCGAACCGGGACGTTGGGTGGTCTTCTTCGGGCCCGGAGGGTGTCCATAAGCCGAGACCTGGCGGAACTGTACTCGGTGCATGCCCAGACAATGTGCTCGATATCGTGATAGCCATCGCCATAAGCGCAGATATCACTATCTACGAGCCCAATACGTCGGAGATGTGCATCCAGCGTGTAATGGTTTGCCATGAGTCGGAACATCACACGAATGAAGTCACGACCCACATCCATCCCCTTGAACCAAGGTTTCGTCGATACCTTAGGGACTATCGAATGTAGCCACCTTCCTAGTCCACCATTGCTCCACGAGGTTTGCCAACTTTCGAGAGTTGATGAGTAATACTGAAAAATTCGTGGAAGCAAATTGGTCTTTCATAAACGTCACCTTCAAGGGCCTTAGCTAGGGACCCACACCAAGGTAATCAGGAAAGATTTGTCAGATAAAGCACTCAGTAGCCCCCGTATTTTCCCCAAAAAATACGAGGAGTGCTTTCCATGTTTCATCGAGCGAATAGCGTCAAAAGAACTCAGACTATCCGAGACGATGAAGTAATGGTCTGCGGGTAATGTGTCAATGACTCCAAGGGTATACTGAATAGCAGCTAGTTCTGCGGCGTAAACTGAAGCGGGGTCACTGAGTTTGTAAGAAGCAGTGAATTTTTGATTGGAAATACCGATGCCAGCGGACCCTTCGAGGTTTGATCCGTCAGTATAAAACATCTTAGAGCAGTCGATTTCTCGGAATTTATTACAAAAAAATGTTTGGAATTACCTGCGGGCGTATGAAGCCATTTGCTTGAACCCAATTGTCGAGGCGGGATAGGATCATTTTCTCGAACAACTTTCGGATACAAGATAGCATTGCGATCGGTCGATCCGAATTGTGGTCGGAGGCTGGTTTTCTTGGTTTTTGGATGGCGATGACCTTCACTTGCCTCCAATCGTGTGGGACATGGTAGCCTCAAGAAACTTATTAAATAAGTTCAACAAGCGTCTCTTGGCAGAGTCTGGCAGATTCTTCAACAAGTTGAATTAGATTCTGTCTGGCCCTGGAGCTTTATTGTTACACGACAAGAGAGCAAATGAGAACTCCACCATCGAAAAAGGTGTTTCGTTCGCGTTATCATTAGGGGACGCGGCGCGGTAGATCTTCTGTGCCGGGGTGGAATCCCGACAAACCTCCTTGGCGAAATCGAATATACAACGGTTTCAATATTCCACGCTCTCATTAGTATTGTTTCGGTTTCGCATAAGTCGGGCTGTTCCTCAAAGAGTGTTCATCGATGTTTTTCTCGTTAATCCGTCAATGAGCCGGCGCCAATAACCGCGCTTCTTGGCTGTCATCAAACTCTTCATTCGCTTCATACTGTCAAAAACTAGCGGGTAACCCGTCGTTCCGGAAGGTCTAATACGCAGCGGCCTTCTCCGCGTACACGTCTGACCACTCTTTATCCCACCAGGGATTGGGAGAACGTTTTTGTATGTTCGCGCCGGGTACTGGCTTAGTCTGAGCTTGATTCGCGCTGTCGAGAATCAAGCCAGTCAAAAAGCTGTACTCTTCCTCCGGAAGAAGTTCTTGGGAAGATTCGATGTTGTCGGATATCGCGGCAGCATAGCTCTGCTAAAAATGCTCATAACTTTTGAACTAAAATATTATTCATCTCGATAAGCTCTAAAAGCTTTTATGAAGACGTTATTGAAGGAAAAATATTGTTCAAAAAGTTATAATGAAAAAACTGATTTTTAGGGATACCCTATCACACAACTTTCTAATAGCTGTAAAATTTAAACCATTGAAATTATGATGTCTTCAGCAAAGTTTTCTTGAAAAAGGTTGTACTGTAATTTTGTGGAACACTTGATTGTTCTATGAATCCTTATTTTGAAAAAAAATTTCAGATCATAGAAACAATTAGGACCACCCTAATATTACTCATCTCAAAAGATGCCTCAATTGACACAGATTATTTGTTCCGAAGACATGAAAGCTCTGGAACCAGTAGTTTAGCCACAAATGTTTTTGTCATCCTAAATTCTGGATTCGGACCACTGTGCAGTGAAAGGTGTGAAAACTATCGAAGCTGGATATCTTTCTCCTTATTGATATCATTGATAATATACACTCGAACTGTGTCACCAAAAATGATTCATTGTTATGTGGATTTCTTAAGACTTGTTATTTTATCGTCTTTTGCTGTATAATTTAACGAGCGCTCTCGAGTTTGGCCGAAAAATTGTTTTCTTCCCGGGACGATGGTATACTGATACTCCTAAAGAATCCTACGATCGTTGTAACATTTTTGTGCATACTTCTAACTGCAGAATATCTGAGGGACCACTTCACTGAGAACTGCAATGATCGACCAAAATTGCTGTTCTCAGTGATTACCGTAGTATTTTATGATGGTATACAAATTTTGAGAACATGCTATATATTTGCCTGCCACAGTTGGTTATATTTGACGTTTCCATTCCAGGCTAGAAGAGCGAAAGAGAGAGTAATTTGATTGTACGTTTCTGGTTATTGAGTGATTATCCTTGTTGTGTAAGATTTTCAAATCAGAGCCAAAGCGTTTTTTGTTGAGTTATACAATTTCCCAGTGCAACAAGAAAGGACAATCCTGCTCTATCATAGTGGATTCAATTTGTCGCTGCTTTTTGAAGCCATAAGAGTGAAAGAGAGTCATTCGAGTGCGCGTTTATGGTGGTCAAATGATTCTTTCTCTCGTTCTTACATTTTAGGATCAAGGCTTTTGCGTCATTGATGTTTTTTGTCTTTCTCATATAAAGAAAGGCTATGCAATCACTGTTCGTCGAGATCGGCAAATGTCTGTGTGTATGTGTGTGTCATTTAAACTGAAATAAACTGCTATTGAATTTTGACGACGATTCCGGAAGTCCGGAGTTCCGGACATATTCCACAATTAAAGTCACATCGGTTCTTCGGTGATGACTGAACCGATTTTCTCAAACCAAGTCTCAAATGGAAGGCAAAATATGCAGTTGAGTATTGCGTCGCCGCCCCTCCCCCCCGCCTTGCTCTTACACCTCCCTCCTTCATCACTCCCCTCCCCTTGGACCACCCTCATGCCCGCATTTCCTTCATCCACCCCGTATACCAAAATAAGATGAAGGATTTCTGACGCATCCTCCACTCCCACTCTACTAACCCCCCATTCCCTCCACTTTCAAACCCATTCCACCAACATTTCAAAATATAATCACATGAAGATAACATTCAACTCATGCTGATTAAGCTAATTAAATATTATTCTTTTGCTTTTCACATATAGAAAGGTTATGAAATTGCTCCAAAAACCGACTTTCTAACCGAGGCCCGGAGGGCCGAGTCTCGTATAACATTCGACTCAGTTCGCCGAGATCGCAAAATATCTGTGTATGTATGTGTGTATGTATGTGTGTATGTATGTGTGTATATATGTGTGTATGTATGTATGTATGTGTGTGTATGTGCGGATTTGTTAACAAAAAGTGCACATCGGTTTCTCGGAATTTTCTGAACCGATTTTGACAAACTTGATTTCAAATGAAAGGTCCATCAGCTGCTGTTGAATTTTGTGTGGATCCGAGTTCTGGTTCCTGAATTACAGGGTGATACGTACGATTACGCAGCAACTCCTGATTCTAACGAATTCTGCGATGAATGTAAAAAGGTGATTTTTTTCCAAAATGTAAACACAACTGTTGAATTTGTAGATCTTGGTCCCCAACAGTCATTCAAAGGCTCTTTGGCCACACTGGCCACCATCGACGGATCCGGAAGCATCCAAATTCAGAATAACGGTTATATTGGTTTCTCGAAAATGGCTATACCGATTTGATCAACTTAGTCTCAAATGAAAAGTGTTGCGTCCCCGGAAACTGATATTAAATTCCATCTCCATCCGACTTCCGGCTCCGGAGTTACGGGTTGTGGAGTGCGATCACATAGAAAACTCCGATTCAAACCGATACCGCGATGAATGCAAAAAGGTGCTCTTATATATACTTACCAAGTGTAATAAGAATGAAAGACATTTCCATAATGTTATATTGTACGAACCAGCTATTAAATCATAGTTTGGAGAATGAGAAAGGCACAATTGCACCTCTAGGTGGATTAAAACAGGTTTCTTTATATGAGAAAGGCAAAAGCTTCAAAAGCCTGGCCTGTAGTGTATTGGCACTGTGTGGGACTCACGACTCACGTTCGTGCCTTACCACTAAAAACATTTCTTACTCTTTACGCCCTCCTTCCCCGCGGAACTTTTCAACGTATTACTTCGTGTGGGTTGTGCTTTCGTTGCACCTTTTTCTTCTGCTCTATCTCGGAGCCTCGCTTGGTCCTACTGATATCCCAGCGGATCAGGAGCCTTACATACACACTAGACTGGTTCAATTTTTGACTTTTAGCTCCACCAGGCGCTACTGACTCTTTTTATGGCCCTAAGTAATTGTGTAAATTTTGGTACCGATCGGTTGTGTCTACGGACCCCCCAAAAATTTCAAAGTTCATATTGAAGTTTGTATGGAAAATCGGTTAACATTGAAAATAAATTCATAAAAAATCACCTCATCAATCAATTAATCGGAACACTATTTATTTCGAAAGGTATTCTTGTACTGAACACATTCGGGGAACATTGTAAGTTTATGAAAATTCGTTGAGAAAAGTTATTAACAAAAGAAGCAGTATGACTTCAAAACAAGTGGATTTTATTAGTAACCATAGCAACCCAGAAATCAGTAGAGCCTGGTGGAGCTAAAAGTCGAAAATTGAACCAGTCTAATACACACAGGATATTTTGTAGGCAAAAAAAAACTTGTCGTGCAAAAATTGAATTTTCATGACGTAATATTAACCAATTTACATCATTCGTTTTCGAGCGCTCTATCGAGACACAAGTGTTTGTTCCACTCCGTGAAGTGTAGCGAAAAAGAATAGTGCTATTCCGCGTTCTAGGTTATTGTGCGCATTCTCTGCCTCTTCGAGGTTTTGGACTTTTTTTTCTTTTGTGCGTGTGTTAATCGTTAGGTTGCATTCCTCAGCCTTTTATTCGCACAGTGAGGATTGAACAATAGCCAGCTATATATGTAGCGTTGACGAAAGTGCTGGTTTGCTATCTGCTGATGCCAGCATGCTGGCAACCAGCACGCTACCAGCATGATGTCAACGCATGCCGCCTGCTGGTACCAGCTGCTGACAAACGTTTACATTATGTTACTAGCGTGCTGGTTGCCAGCATGCTGGTATCAGCAGATGGCATCCAGCACTAATGTAAACTGGGCGCCGTGGGAAACAAATCTAGAGAAAATTTTCAATAGGACGTAAGTAACAATGAGAGATTCTCTTTGAGGTCTTTCTCTTCTGTTCATTACTCGGCCATTTCAACATTTACTACTCTACTCTTTGCATAATATTGTAGTAAAAACCGTCGGCTTTCGATATGTACTGGAAAATTAGTACAAAGTGTTGTAATGACGTCGTAATAAACGAAAGAGAAAGTAAACAAAGAGAGGCTCTCAATGTTACTTGTGTCCTATTGAAAATTTTCTCTAGAAATACACAGATAAGTGAAATCTACCTTTTTTGAAAAGATTTACGGCTTATTCCCGTCTGCGCGGGTGCTAAAGCCGTGCGTATCCAGAGGCTCTCGACCGGTCCCTTTGTGGTCTTATTTCAGCCCAAAACAAAATCGTTGAATCTATTAGGGAAAGATGGGGTAAAACGCACCCCCGGGGCAAAATGCACCCCTTGCTTATATTGAAAACAGCTGAAAATTTCTAGAAAACGGTAACACCAGTCGGAAGTCCGCCATAGTAAAAATACGCTGTCAAAGCTTGATAACCGCACATCAATAGCAGCTCGAGAAATAAACAAAAAAACAATAACGTGCTCTTCTCATGTAATTATTGTGGCTCGGGCAACAAGGATTTTCTGCTCTTATAAATACTGTTTTACTATTATAGCAGAGCATTCCAGTTCAATTTATACCGTTATTCTGTCGCACTACAAATGAAAAATCTACTAAATAATTCACTTTTTGCTAAATTTATATCTCTGCTCCATCGGGGGCAAAATGCTCTCTTCTCTAATTTTGCTGGGTTTTAATCCAAAACAGAAATTTACCTACCAATTCCATAACCTAACGCTATTTAATGGCACACTTTTGTGAAATCTCGTTAGAAAACAAAACTACTTGCTTGTTCGCCGAGCATTATGCCCCGTTGTTGTGGTGCACTTTGTCCCCGCACAGGTGCGTTTTGCCCCGCTTATTTTTCAAAAGGCAGTAGAGATTTTGAAGAAATTAATTATTTTCATATTTTTGAATATTTTGCAAAGCGGTATGATTGTCATTACAGAGGCAAATGTTGGCTAAACGATATCATTATTTGAATTCTCCCAATTGATGTTCTATAGCTTAGTTATGATCATATTTCGTTGCGCTTTTCCACATCTTCCTCTATAGTAACGCATTAGTGCGGGTGCTTTTATAACTCCGCTATTACTAGATGGATTTATACACCAACCGATTCAGAAACGCTTAACTTAAATAGTGTTAATAATTCAATACCTCTACAATAACAGTAGCCTTTTGAAAATTAATGAAATTGAAAAGTTCACGAAAAAAGGGAAAATTGTCATTCGTGAGACAGATTTCTCAGGCAGAGCCGTCAATATGCAGCATCTAAGAGGCTCAATCAAACACGAAAAGTCATCATGAAAACCAATCCGCACACATTCAATAATACACTCACACACACACATTCAAACAAACACGCACGCTCAATCATAAATAGCTCGCTCACACCTGTTTTGTTCCGCGACGTCGTCGAAGACCTCGGAGAGCTGTCTTCGGTATGTGGAAGCTCCTAGAATGGAAGCAAAAATTACTAACGACAAGAGTTGTTTATCTTAACTTATGCCTACTGTGACCTGGTAGACGGGCTTGATCTATGGCGTGGCGGATCCCGTGCCCTAAAGCCAATTAACGGTGAGACAGCGCGATGAATTGCTGCAATCTTCTTTCCTACAAAAAATATATATTTACCGTTTTGGTTTAAAAATTACTTCATTATTTACTATTGGCACCACCTTCACATGTTCCAGCTGCCTATAGCTTTGCTGATACCGTGACTGATACCGCGACTGGCATCGGAACTGCTGTTCTTGTTTTTGTTCCAGCTGTTGTTTGTTGTTGCAGTTCTTCTGATTCCACGTTTCGTTCTTGTGGGAGTTGTGGTAGTTGTTGCTGCTGTTGTTTAACTGCTGTTTTGTTGCTGCTCTCCCTGTTGTTCTTACTGCTCGCCCTGTTGATGCTCGGGCTGTTCAGGCAACTGTTGTTACTGCTGCTGGTGATCAGTCCGTTGCTGCTGATGGTGCTGCTCCTGCCAGAGATTTTTTTTCTCGTAAAATATCCATCTGCTGCTGGCGCAGCTCCATCTGCATGTTCTATAACATTTTCATAGTGACCTCTTGATTTACGGGTATGTTCCCTTCATCCGAATCTCCACTGTAATCAAATTCAATATCATTCCGCAGCAATTACATAATACAGTGAAGGCCCGATTTTATCACCCCTTGGTGAATTTTAGGCTGATACAACGGGGACATTGACGAAATCGAGACATATATTTTTCTTTCCTTTTAAGAAACCGAAGCTCTTAAATATTCTTCTTTAGACCCTAGATATAGCCTCATAACCTTTCCTGATTCTTTAGCTTAAATTTATCTTAAGGGGGTCTGACAGTGCTAGCGTTATGGGCATTGTAAACACTTTGTATCCAGCTCATCTGGGTTCAATTCCCTCTCCGTTTAACATTGAAATACGATTTTCGATATTGTTCGACGACTTGAAGTAAATACTGCAACTGATCTTCGTTTTTGGTTATTTTCGTTGCATAATTTTGTAAAAGAGCAACGCCTCACCCAGTACAATCATCCACTACTTGAAGATTTTTAATTGTTTCTCTACCTTCTGAATAATTTTCTGAATTATCCCATTCATCTGGACTTCGCTTGAGGAAACCGTTATTTCGAAGAATTCCTTTGCTCTCTTGGAGAAAAAAATTGACACACTCCTTGATCGGTGGAATCAATCTTACCAAGTCTACCAGTACTAGAGGTGTCATTGCAAAGCGTGAATAAACTACAATATATTATTGTTTGTGTAGTTGTATTTTGAACGTATGATTTGCTCAGATATTAATACCATAATTAACGCAAAAAAAAAATCAGTGCTCAATTGATTGAGTCTTAGTTAAAGTTCTTTTAATTTTTAGCGTAGAACAGCGCCATTTTCCAAGAAATGTAAAAAATCAAAATGAAATGATCAGCACCGAGAAAAAAAAGCAGTGAGAAAAGTTGTTAAGCTGGCATTTGCAATCACCACGTGAGTAAACATTGTCATGCTTAACAAATTATTACCTTCAAATTCTCCTACAAGATAAGTATCGAGGGCTATTTACAGAATACACCTTATAAACTGGTTGCAATACAACATAGCAAGATGATATGTTCAAAAGAATTGTCATAAAAAGCCTATTTTACAACTTTCTAGAATACATATACACCCTATCTCCCTCCATTAAAAAGTTAGTGCTGACGCCCTCTTGGCGGTGAAATGTGGAACTCACTATTTACTCACTATTTATTTTATCTTAAATTACCTAGCTCCAAAGATGAAAAGATGTATATATCCTGTATCACTTAAAACAAAAATTTGCAACTTCCTTAGCCATCGACAACTACCCTGAAATAAAGAAAAAAATTGAAATATTTTCCATCAAAAAATAAGGGGAAACATAAACTCAATTTGCCAATTAAGAAAGAACGTTTTGTTCAATTTTATCATGTTTGGCATAATATGACCGATTAAATTCGTATTTGTTTTCAAACAAGTTACGCTCTCTGCATGAATGTAACCGCACAAATAAAGGAAAATGATCTAAATTTTATTTATAATTGAATATTTCCTAAAAACGTGTTATTTTTCCTCTCTGTTACTCTAAAATGTACATTTTGGAAATCTATCGGATAGGATCAGGGTCAACGTATACATCCTCATATACAGCCAGTCCCCATCCTTCCGGTACATACAATAAGCGAGACTTATGGTTTTGATCCAGTTCGTTACCGGGATTCGTTCCTCTGGAATCAACACTTTCTTCACTGCTTGTTTCTGGTTTTGTGTATACTGTACTACGGGCAGGTTGTTGCCCCTTTTATTACAAAAGAGGGTTTGTGTTAAGGATTTTGTAAAAACATTCTTCATATATCGCTTGAAAGTGTCATAATATTTTATTCTGTGTTTATATGCATGAAACTATTAAATATTTGTAACAAAATGATTGTTTATTTTGTTGACAGAATTGAAAATTGAAAACTGCTTTGTGAAAGATTGTATGTGACTGCATTACTTTATTAAGGATAAAGCAAAGGATAAAGGTCATAAAGCAATATTAAATTTGTTGCAGTGCTTTAAAACAGGGTTAACTATTTTGCTTTATAAATACGACAATGCAATTATACAACCATTTATTAAACTAAAAGGAATTTGACATGATGGATTCAGTGATACACTTTATTGAAGTTTTAAAGATAGGTCTAAAGTATTTTGGGAGCTCCTATATGTGGCATTTATCGAAATAGTTGTAAAGCATACGGCAACTTCGGTATCCGCAATAAAACCATTATAATGTTTAAATAAAACCAAAAGGCATTCGATTTGCTACTTGGGATGGGGCCTAGCAGTGCATGTTTGTTGGGCACATAACTGTTAACGTGTTCATTTTACCACCAGGTCCCCTACCACAAGAACCGTTCACATCAGTTTATTTGTGAGAACTCAAAGAGTAATCAAAGGCAAGCGAAAATCTCTTAACATTCTATATTAATGGCAAGTTATCGAAAAATGGATTTTGGCGGAAAAACGCCAGGAAAAAATTAAGGCTCTCAGTTCGGTTTGGCTTGACGCAGGCCAAGTCAATATTTGTTAAATTCAGAGCAAACTTCACAGAAACTTTAGCTGCGAAGTATTCACGATATTGAAACCGTTCCTTTGACAAAAATTGTCGAATATGATATTAACCTTCCGGAAGTCGCGCTAGTGCACTGAGTGCACGCTGCTCTGAAAATCTAGCGAAATCGTCTTGGGGCACCAGCGGCTGCTCGTTCAGTGGGCCATTTGCGCGACTTCCGGAGGGTTAATATGATAAAAATCAAAATCGACATTCATGTCTATAGCTGATGTTAAACTCGGCATGTGGAATACAGTGAAGATTCGTTTTTATCAACCCCTTGGTGAATTTTAGGCTGATAAAACGGGGACCTTGACGAAATCGGGACATATATTTTTCTTTCTTTTTAAAAAAACCGATGCTCTTAAACTGATCTTCTTTAGTTCCTAGACACAACCTCAAACCCCTTTCTAATTATTTAGCTCAAATTTCCCTTAAGGGGCTGACAAATCAAAAAAATAAAAAAATTGTTTTTGCTTATTTGATATATTGATTTCATTAATATACAAGGAATTGTTTGAACAGATTGAAATGATGTATGAAAGTTGTATCATTTTCAATATAAATTTGTGTTCGGTACATTAAATGACGAAATAATCATTGCTGGTAGATGCTGAAAATGTTTAGAATATGGTTTGTATTTTGTTTCGATGAGTTTGTTAAAGGGAATCATCTTATTGTCCGCTACTGAAAAAAGCCTCATTTGATCAAACTTACCCCGGTGATCAAAGATACCCCGTTTTACGGTGCATACAATTGCGAATGCATTCCATACATACAGGACATTTTGTGCATTAAATCAAAAAGGGACAGTTGGTTTCACGAATTGTAGGCGTAGGACTACACCACTTAAGGGATTATACCACAATATAATTAAAAAAAATCGAAAACGAAAATGCAGTTTTCTTCCACACCGTGTGTTAGATCTTCAAAAAATTCTATCAGCTTATGTAGAATGTTGTTACAATGTTGCTGATTGATTTTTATGTAGATCTAACACACGGTGTGGAAAAAAAACTGTTTTTTTCGTTTTCGATTTTTGCCCCATTCTCTGTTCAACCTTAAGCAGTGTTTTAGTGGGTGACATCTCCCGTCTCGTCTGTAATTGAAGTGAGTGATTCTGATCGGGAGCCCTTCCGAGAACCCAGCTCTACAACTCCAATAAGAAAACTCTAAAAAATACTTACCTAATATCGAGTAAATTAATTTTGTTTATTCAATACTGTATAAAGTAGAAGCACAATAACTACAACATACATAACGCTGCGGCCGTCAGATCGATAGTTCGTATTATTTGTTGGCTTCCTCACGAAAATCGATTTGTACAAATTCCCAAACATTGAAAAATTTACTTCATGCCTTATCTTCTCGCTTCCAAATGTCCAAAAAATAGAACCAGTTTTCATTAATATATTGTTACAATTGCTAGGCTATTCTATCCGGTTTACAAAATGAAGCAGGTTTAAATATTAATTTTATTTATTTAGGGTTTATTTGTCACCGCAAAATTGTTATGTATTCTGTTTGTTAATTTTTCTCGGTGAAATTAAAAACGATACCAGTTTTCTTCGTCGTTACGTAACGTTTCGGCCTACTATGCTTCAGCCATCGTCGGACGCCTACAAACATTTATTTCGAAAAAATATTCACATTAAATTACAATAATTCACAAATGATTACAAAGCTTTCACAACACATTACAAATTAACATTCAAACTCACATGAATTCACTCCAAACACACTCCATTCATACACATCTTCTGCCGACTGACGAACGATTTGTCCTGTTCGGCTGTCTGCTTTCCTCGCTATTCACACACTGTCGAAGCTTGGTTACCAGCCCGTCGCACGTTGTACAGAACGTTCCACATTCTCTCTGGAGGTTTACGGTTTTGTCTTCCCCCAGCATTTTGATATGGAACATTTCGGCCGTCGTTCTACGCTCCTGGTTTTCTATTCGCTCAAGTATCTGCGTATTAGCGAAGTCGAAGATGTGTCCGTCTTGTAGTGTGTGTTGTGATAGTCCCGTTCTGGCATCATTCTTCTTTGCATCATTTACATTGGACAAACGGGGAGGAAACTGGAAACGAGAGTAGCGGAACACAAAAATGATGCAAAGAAGAATGATGCCAGAACGGGACTATCACAACACACACTACAAGACGGACACATCTTCGACTTCGCTAATACGCAGATACTTGAGCGAATAGAAAACCAGGAGCGTAGAACGACGGCCGAAATGTTCCATATCAAAATGCTGGGGGAAGACAAAACCGTAAACCTCCAGAGAGAATGTGGAACGTTCTGTACAACGTACGACGGGCTGGTAACCAAGCTTCGACAGTGTGTGAATAGCGAGGAAAGCAGACAGCCGAACAGGACAAATCGTTCGTCAGTCGGCAGAAGATGTGTATGAATGGGGTGTGTTTGGAGTGAATTCATGTGAGTTTGAATGTTAATTTGTAATGTGTTGTGAAAGCTTTGTAATCATTTGTGAATTATCAGTGGCGTAGCCAGAAATTTGGTTTGGAGGGGGTTTTGATGAAAATCGCAATTTTTTTGAAAAAATGCTAAAATTTAACATGAGTTTGATAAATTATTGAAAACTCAAAAACATAAGTAGTCTAACAGATGTCATTCCAGTCTACAATCAAGAAGGATCAATATGGAACAGTTTTCAAACCTCTATAGATTATTTTCTTGTATAATATGTCAATGAAGTCAAAAATTGCGATCTTTTAAAGTGGGATAAATGATCTAAAAAATTTTCAACGTTCAAGATCACCTAATATAATAATCCTTGACTTTGAAGGTTTGACAACTTCGGGAAGTTATCAACATAAAACAGCGCCTGCTTTGATATAGAAATTTTAGTGATTAACTATCATAGAGGTAATTATGGTGAATTAATTTTTCAAAAATATTAAGAGACATGGTGCCTTCAGCAAAGTTTTTGATAATGTCATTTCAAACAATTTTATTGAAAATATGAAGCCTACATGAATTCAACATATAGGGATTTAAATGGACTGGGCCTGCTATATTTCTTCTTAGTGAAGAAAAATTTAGGTGAAAACTATTTTTTTCTGCGCTACGGATAAAATTGTTTGAAACAATCATTGCGAGTTGAGAACACAAAACCTATAAATTATGGATGGATGGAACTGAAACTTGCGTTTCGACTTCATCTCATCAGAATCCGACACTAACTTGGTGGGCGGACTAAGCTAGCGCCGAATTGATGCTAGCTCCTGAAAATGGAATCACTCTTTGTGTTTTTGAGTCCTTTTAATATCTGGGAATTATTTGTTTTAAATCCAGTTCCCTTACTTTCTTTGTAAGCTTCAAAGGCACCTTGAACGCAATGTGAATTTATTATTTAATTACCGCAGAAGAGATTTATCAAATATAGTAATTTCAGAATAGCTTGTTGAAAAGGTTTTCTACTACTATATTTCGATACTCTGAATATGTGGGATATTTATGTCTTTGACAAAGTTGTTTGAAATAGCACTTTCGAAAACTTTGCTGGAGACATTAAGTCTCGACCCAAATTTGGTTGAAGAGTAATTCTTGTCTATAACTACTTCTAGGACGATAAACCGTCAAAATTATTCTATCAGCAGATGAACAGTTTTACGTTTTGAAATTCTTCAATGTTACTTAACATCGAAATTTGGCAGTTTCGAATGAATGTGATCGTGACCGTTAAAAATTTATCGAGCATTAATTTTACTTTTCTTCATTAGTCAACCTAACAACTTGCAGTACCAGTACGTAGCACACAAAATTTTAGTACGCCATTCATTGCATCCTGCTAAGAGGCTATTCATATAGTTGATAATACAACAAAAATCCAATGCTCATAAAACCGATCCTGACCTGCTAGAGACAAAATTACATCAGCTTTCAACTAGTTTCTGAAATGTTATTCTTGTTGTTAACTATATTGAATTGTTGTCTAAACTCTACACAATCTAAAAAAATACATTTTCAGCAAATGTTGAAATGTATGTAAGTTTTCGGTAAACAAGCTTATATTTAATATGCAATCAACCTATTCAAATTTAGATTCCCATTCGAAAAATTGTCTCTAATCCATATTTTGAAGCATCTTTCCAAAAATGAGCTCATAATAATTCAGACAGTTATTTTATTTTACATTGAAGTAATTTGACAACTATGGGATTTTGGCTAAGAGATAAGTTACAAGATCCCCTTCCCACAATTTTCCAAAAGTTCTCATGACGCTTTAAACACAGTTCTCAATGTAGTGATCAGAGAATATTTTTCCAAAAATATTTTGTGGAATATTAAATTAAATTCGCCAGCATCAATTTCTTTTTTCAATCCAATTAATTTTGGTTTGGGGGGGGGGGGGTTTTAACCCCCAAAACCCCCCCCTGGCTACGCCACTGTGAATTATTGTAATTTAATGTGAATATTTTTTCGAAATAAATGTTTGTAGGCGTCCGACGATGGCTGAAGCATAGTAGGCCGAAACGTTACGTAACGACGAAGAAAACTGGTATCGTTTTTAATTTCACCGAGAAAAATCAACAAACAGAATACATATTAAATATTAATTGTTTTAGTATAACTAAGGAGTGTTCTTACGAATGAATGTGATTTGTGTTGTAGTGTTAGTAAAGTACTTTATTTTAAATTATCCCTCAAAAAGGCACAGGGTGCAATTCTCTAGTTTCAATAAACTTGTAATTTGAAATGCAAATGATCGAGCGTTGCCGGGTTTTCGATTCTCTCACTCACTAAAACGGCAGAAAAGAGGCTTTTGATTTCATTGGGTTCTAAGAGCGATCCTTCTTGAAGTTATATTTTTAGCTTGCATTTTTGGGTGTCAATCACATTCGTCTCTAAAACGAATCCTCCGCTATGCAGAATATTATGTAATTGCTGCGGAATTATATTGAATTTGATTACAGTGGAGATTCGGATGAAGGGGACATACCCTTAAATCAAGAGGTCACTATCAAAATGTTATATGGTATGCAGATGGAGCTGTACCAGCAGCAGATGGATCTTTTACGAGAAAGAAATCTCTGGCAGGAGCAGTGCCAGCGGCAGCAACGGGCTGATCAGCAGCAGCTGCAACGAGAGTTTCTTGTGCAGCCCGAGCAACAACAGGGCGAGCAGCAACAACAAAGAGGGAAATGCAACAGCAGTTAAAACAACTGAAATAACAACTGCCACAAGAACAAAACGGAACAAGAACAACTGCTGGTACACCAACAATAAGAGCAGCAGTAGTCCCGACGCCAGTCGTGGTATCAGCCACGGTATCAGCAACGCAATAAGCAGCCGGAACATGGACGTGCCAATAGTAAATAATGAACTAATCT
This sequence comes from Topomyia yanbarensis, assembly GCF_030247195.1. Classification (NCBI taxonomy): domain Eukaryota; kingdom Metazoa; phylum Arthropoda; class Insecta; order Diptera; family Culicidae; genus Topomyia; species Topomyia yanbarensis. The sequence goes on from NC_080671.1 coordinate 337,509,535, forward strand.
TTAAACCAAAACAGTAAATATATTTATTGCAGGAAAGAAGATCGCAGCAGTTCATAGCGCTGTCTCACCGTTTATTGGCTTTAGGGCACGGGATCCGCCGCGCCATAGATCAAGCCCGTCTACCAGGTCACAGTAGGCATAAGTTAAGGTAAACGATTCTTGTCGTTAGTAATGTTTGCTTCCATTATAGGAGCTTCCAAATGCCGAAGACAGCTGTCCAAGGTCTTCGACGACGTCGCGGAAGAAAACAGGCGTGAGCGAGAGTGCGAGCTATTTATGATTGAGCGTGCGTGTTTGTTTAAATGTGTGTGAGTGCGTGTATTATTGAATGTCTGTGGACTGGTTTTCGTGATGACTTCGTGTTTGATTGAGCCTCTTAGGTGCTGCCTATTGATGGCTCTGTCTGAGAAAATCTGACCCACGAATGGTAATTTTCCCCTTTTTCGCGAACTTTTCAATTTTACCGATTTTTAAAAGGCTACTGTTGTTGTAGAGGTATTAAATTATTAGCACTATTTAAGTTAGGTGTTTCTGAATCAGTTGGTGTATAAATGATTAAAATCCATCTAGTAATAGCGGAGTTATAAGAACACCCGCACAAATGCGTTGCTATACCTGGTTGGACAGCATTTGGCAGCCTTCACCGCAACGCAGCAATCGCACCGAGGGTTGCTGTTCGGGTGCGAGAAACAGTAATCCATGCTTCGGGTAGTAGCGAATTCGTGTTCATCTCGGGTAATTCCATTAAATTTTGTTTCCAAGTGACCACGTTGTAGTAACAGGATTTCGGAACTGAAGATTACTAGCACTTGATCTATTAGCTTCTGTGTAAGCACAATATATTTTACGTCTATCTCGTAACAAGTATCACACTACTCTGGCACTAAAGTCATGGCTAGCTTATTTGGTACGATACCACACTCCCCCCTTACTTAGTATCTATTTTAAAATACTTGAAACATAATTCTTTAGATGCTCTGGTCGTTTCACTTCTCGTCGACTTTTTCGAATTTCAACATTATCACCGATGTTCTTGCCTAAAGATGGTCTTGAGGTTTGGTTGTCCGTAATAGGGTTATACTGTACTACATCTGATTTATTGATTTGTGAAGTATCCGTTGATGATTCCTCTGTAGGTAGTTTCGTATCTAGATGTATACGTTTAAGGTGACAAACGTTTCTACGATATATTTTCCCCGTGACTTTTGAGCGAATTTCCACATCTGAACCATTCCTTTTCACGATTTCAAACTTCTCAGGCGCGTAATTGCTGGATAGCTTGTTCTCCTTAACAATGCGTTTAGCCACCACAATATCACCTTCTACAAGATCGCTTGATCTTGCCTGCCTTCGGATGTCTGTCACTCCAGCTGTTCTAATTTTTCTTTCCCAATCTTGATCTTGGATAGCTTCCGTTAAACGTCCTAATCGACTGTGGACACTTGGCAATTTATCTCGCAATACTCTGCCAAACATAAGAGCCGATGGCGCAATACCTGATGTCGAATGTGGCGTCGAGTTGTACATCAGCAAGAAGCTTCGTAAATCCCATTTCCACTTTGAACGATTCTCCTCCTGGCTTATACGGAGACGTTTTAGAATGGTGTTATTCATGCGTTCCACTTCACCATTGGCCTGTGGCCAATATGGTATTGTCTTCTGATGCTCTATACCGAACTCCTGGCAAAATGCTTTGAATGGTTCACTTATGAACTGTGGTCCATTATCAGATCGTAAGGTTTCGGGCACCCCAAAACGACTAAATGTCTCGAACAGAGCTTGCACAGTAAGGTCTGTAGTTGTTTGTTTCATTATGATTACTTCAGTGAATCGACTAAAATAGTCTACTAAAACAAGAAGATAATGTCCTGATGGTAATGGTCCCAAGAAATCAATCGCTACATCTGACCAGGGCTTGTCTGGCATCTTGGTCCTGAGCATTGGTTCAGGAGGACTGATAGCGGAAACTAGCGTACATGAACCGCAGCTCTTTACGAACTTTTCCACCTGTTCGTCCATCTTTGGCCACCAAACTTTTTGTCTAAGACGACGTTTCATAACACTCATTCCCGGATGGCCTTCATGAGCACAGGTTAGCACTTGTTGACGTAGTTTCTCGGGAATAACTAGGCGATCGTCTCTCATTAACACCCCTTTGGCTGCGTGTAATTCTGTTTTGAAACAATTGAAACCTTTAGTCGTCTCTGTCCAGCAGCCAGTCTGTAAGGCTCTTATTACATCTTGCAACGTCGCGTCCTCCTTTGTTTCTGCGGTAACTTTGTCCAGAGTCACAGCTTCAGGAACTGCAAAATCAACTAGTTGATGAATGTAGGATTCCACTGATTTGTCGAATGGTTTAGCTGTTGCGACAGATAGCCGGGATAGCGCATCTGCCAGATTCGTTGCTCCAGGCTCGTAAATAATTTCATAATTGAATGATTGAATTCGCAATACCCCACGTTCAATCCTTGGGCACGGTCTAGATCGAGCGTTGAATAAGAATTTCAGGGCCTTACAGTCAGTTATAAGTTGAAATTTGGTTCCCAGCAAGTATAAGCTGAACCTCTCTACACCCCATACTATGGCTAAAGCCTCACGTTCGGTTTGAAAATATTTCTGTTCTAATTCAGTAAGTGCTTTACTTGCAAAAGCTATAATTCTGTGTTGTCCGTCCTCATTTACTTGTAGCAGAACAGCTCCTAACCCTTCAGGACTTGCATCAACAATCAGCTTAGTTTTGTCTTTCTTATCAAAAAATCCTAAATAGCTAATATCGCTAACTGCCTCCTTGATTGATTCAAAAGCCCTATGTTGTTGATTTTGCCATTTAAACACCGAACCAGTTCGAAGAAGAGATCGTAGAGGTGCCGTTTTCGAAGCGAGATGTGGAATGAAGCGACCGACGTAGGTAATAAGGCCAAGAAAACTTCTTAATTCAGCGACTGTCCTCGGTTCCCTAAAACTTTGTATAGCTTTCATGCGACTTTCTGTGGGACTTACTCCTTTTTTACTCAAGACGTGACCCAAAAATTCCAACTCGCTTACTCCATATATGCATTTCTGATGATTCAATAAAACTCCGTATTCCTCCAAACGCTTGAGGAGGGTTTGTAATCGATTATCGTGTTCCTGTTTTGAAGATCCAAACACAACTATGTCATCCAGATACACTATGATCCCTTCTAGACCCGCCAGAATCGTCTCCATCGTTTTCTGGAAAATCTCTGGGGCACAGCTCACACCAAACATTAGCCTTTTATATCTGAGTACAATCGTGTCATGAAAATAAAAATATTTGAAATATATATATATTTTTTATTCTCTGTATTTTATTTGAATTCAGTTTTCCATCTAAATGCTTAATATTTAATTAAATGCAAATGTTAAAAATCATTCCTCTGAATTACCTGAACAAGCCGCTTTTTGTAATGAATGTGGTAATGGGACGAGATCTTTCCGAAATTTCCAATTGGTGATACGCATCTTTGATGTCCACTTTAGAAAAAGTCGTAGCACCATTTACCGATCCGAGTAATTCGTCTACTAAAGGAAGTGGATGTGTCTCCCGTATTACAGCCTGATTTGCTCGACGCATGTCAATGCAAAGTCGAATATCGCCTGACTCCTTTAAAACCGGAACCATTGGTGAAACCCAAGGTGATGGTCCAGAAACCCGTTCTATGATTCCTTGTACAAGCAATGTTTCAAGTTTCTCGTTTACTTTGTCTTCTAGAGCGTATGGAGCACGTCGGAATGCTTGTTGAACAGGCTGGATAGATTCATTAATTGGAATTTCTACAGTGACTCCTTTAATTTTCGGAAACTCATGAGATGTTTGGGAAACATTTCCAACGTCGAATCCAACCTTCAAAACCTGCAGCGATTTAGCCGTCTGTTCTCCCAAAAGGCACTGTTGGCCATCCTTGGCGACATAGAACTTGGCATCAATTTTTTTTCCTCCGCCTTCTACTGTTGCCATAAACGTTCCCGTTATCTCCATGGGTACGTTTGATGCATAGCACGTGAAGTTTCTGTCCGCCTCAGTAGACATATCCCAAACAGAAACTTTCATTTGTTTCATATGATTCCACGTTTTCTGACTAATGATATTGGCCGCTGCTCCCGAATCAATGATCATCGGTATATTTATGCCACCGACTTTGAACAAAAATGTGTTCTTTCCCATCGCATAGAAAATGTATTTTTCATCATTTTCCTGTTCAACATCCTCATGAATAGCTCGAATACGTTTTGGTGCTGCTTCTGCTCTAACTTCATTGTTTGCACGTTTTAGACATTGTCTAGCGAAATGCCCTGGTCCTCTACACTTCAAACACGTAGCAGCTCGTGCCGGACATATGTCAGCTCCTTTGACGTGACCTCGTTTACCACAAGCAAAACATACCGGGTCGGACCGCTTATTCATTCTGTGGACCGGTATCGAGAAACGACCAACTGGATGGTGAAATGGTCGTACATCTCTAGAAATACCTGATTGAAGTTTTGGTTTCCCTTTATTGCCATCTGCCTTCCAATTCGATACATTACTGATTGGAGCATCATGCAAATTTCCAAATTCCTTTAGCTTCCGTTCGCTCTCTTCAAGACTTACACCCAAACCTTCTACTTCACTCAATGGCATATCTCGCTTAAGCATCTTTTGTCTCAGCTTGCTAGAAGAACACTTCTCAACTATTTGTTCTAAAATCATCTCATCAGGCTTATCATATTCGCATCTTTTAACTTGGGTCCTCAACCGCAGTACAAAATCAGAAAAACGCTCAGATGGTTTCTGAGTAATTTGGCGGAACAAATGACGTTCGTAAGTACGTCTACGGTACGGCTCAAAATGAGCGTCAAGTTTGGCAATTGCGACATCGAAATACGGTGGGTCCCTCAGAACGTGCGCTACATTTTCAACCTCTGGTAAATTATCATATATATCCCGTAGATCAGAACCTCCTAGGTACAACAATTTCGACCGTTTGTCGTACTGAGATTCAATTTTCTCAGACTCAAAGTAGCATTCCAAATCGCGTTTCCATTTGGCCCATGCCAAGGGCAATTGGGATGACTCTATTGAAGTTAAAAACTGTTTAATCCGAATTTCTCCACCAGCCCTATTATTTCATTGAACAAAATGCAGAAAAAACAAAACAAATTCATAAATATTTCATGCCAAATAAAAACTTGAAAGGGACAAAAATAATTCACGCACCATTCATTTTTTTCTGTCAAGCTATAGCCAAACCGCAATAAAATATGACGATACCGCCTTATCAAATTATTTTGCATGACGAACCCGCCTTCTTAATGTTGGCGATCCCGCCTTTCTCGGTTTTAACATTTTGGCGAACCCGCCTTCCTCAGTTTTCATATTGTAGCGAAGTAACCTTCTTATAGCACATCGGCGAACCCGCCTATCTTGTTTATCATTTTGGCGAACTGACCTTCTCAATGGAATTTGTGTGGCGAACCCGCCTTCTTCAATTTACACATTTGTGGCTAACCCAATTTCACATACTGTGGCGAACCCGCCTTTCGTACTTCATGTAACTTGGTGACTCATTTTCACCTAATAGTTGTACCGTGGCGAACCCGCTTTCCACTTGATAAAGTATGGCGATTCCGCCTTACAATTTTTCTTATGTATATTTTTTTAGCGAACAATTGTGAATAAAAATCAGTTTTCACACGCATTTTTTTTATTTCATATCATTAATTCCAAATGTTAACATGAATCTTATACATACATACCTGAAACCAACTGCATTTAAGTTATCGTTTTCTGTCTCTTGTGTACAGATAACATGATCATCTGTAGCAGGATAATCTACCATTCGTAGTCGGAACAACCCACCGAATAACACATAACACCACAATGCCACCGTTAATGATTTCACCGTACATTAGTATGTCGAACTCAATCATAACAAACACGTTTTTTTTTCTTAACGGCTGTTCAGAAATATATAGCAAACCATGGAAGTTTGTAGTTTCGCGGTTGCCATGGAAGTATTTCGTTTGAAACTTTGCACGCTTGAAAATTCCGGGTGGCGTAGCTACCGTATTGAACTCGATTTGAATGGTGCGTGGAATTTTGGAGACGATCAATGTAACCAAATGAAAATTTTCCACATATAATGCATGTACTCACATTTTCTCCTCGTCGCCAATGTAGTAACAGGATTTCGGAACTGAAGATTACTAGCACTTGATCTATTAGCTTCTGTGTAAGCACAATATCTTTTACGTCTATCTCGTAACAAGTATCACACTACTCTGGCACTAAAGTCATGGCTAGCTTATTTGGTACGATACCACACACGTCGATAACGTTCGATTGAAAATGAGTCCTTCAAAACTAGGAACAAATTGGACCACGCAGGAGGACGAGGCATCATGCGCTGTTTTGCAGAATACCTCGCAGGACGCTATCATCGGTATTAACCAGCGCGCAAAAACATTGTACGATCGGGTGTTCGATCGTTTCCTAGAGATCTGCAGGGAAAAGTCCTGAACTACGTATACGTATCATATAAGTAAGATGGCAAACAAGTTTGCAGGTTGTGTTGCCCAAATTGAGAACCGTTGCCAGAGTGGGGCGTTTCCTGAAGATTTCTCAGGACAAACGATTGCACTATTTGCAACTACGGAAAAGACTGTTTTTACTTCAATACACTGCTATAGCAAACTGCAAAGTACCCCGAAATGGCATGTATGTCTTTTTGATATTACAACCAGTATTGTTGCTTCCATTATTTTTGTTTTAGAAATCATCCACTTCAAAAAGGTCAACTGCAGAACTTTATTTGGCCAGAGGCGAAACAGATCTGCCAGTAATATTCCTGTTCAGGAAGCTACGACCAGTATTTGGATCTATTGTGCTATGTCCTTTCCTTAATCTAAGTGTACTATCTACTATGACGTATCACTATTGATAAGTGATGTCGTTATTGAGATACACACTCTTTCCACTTTGGCACTCAGCTCCGCATGTAGTTTATTACCATAAAACGGGGTTTCTTTGATCGCCGGGGTAAGTTTGATCAAATGGCATTTTTTCAGTAACGTAACAAAAGCATCAAAGCAAAGTATAATCTATATTCTAAACATGTTCAGCATCTATTAGCAACGATTATTTCGTCGTTTAATGTACCTTTTATGAACACAAATTCAAATTAAAAATGATTTCACGCATCGTTTCAATCTGTTCTAACGATTCCTTGTATATTAATGAAATCAATCAATTTCAACTGAACTTATCCATTTTTTAGAAACCGTGAATATTTTTATCCAATTTATCTAAAAAAATCCGAGATTTTTATTGCTAATTTTAGATTTCGACTATTTTCCCGAAAAAATCGATAAAAGTCGGCCGCATCCTTCCAGGCAATTTTGTTTTCTTATGAGACGTCACAATATCGAGCCATAAAATCGCCTGTAGATAGGTAATTTACACAACATTTGAAGCGTTATTTCTTATTTCGATACCCATATATTTTGCTGATCAAAGTTACCCCGAAAAAAAACGAATAAAAAATTACAAAACCCGTTTTAATCCACCTAGCGGTGCAATTATACCTTTCTCAATCATGAACAGGAGGATTATTGAGTTGTTCATATTCATTAAAAACTTTCAAATGTATATATAACATTTTTATTATACACGACATGACAACTATATACAAGAAAAGAAATCATTAGTCGAGTTCTAAAATTTTGTAAAAGAAAAACCAGCCACGGCAATATTAAATTGAACTATCGAGAAAGACAAAAGGTGCAAAATCGGCAAAGTCCCAAAAAGTCGATTTTCATGAATTTTTTTTTTTTCGAGATAACATAAAATCTCGACGTTTAATGCATTTTAAAGATGTTTGGAATCAAAAAAACGAATTCGTTTTCTTAAATTTCATGGGGTCCCCCCTTCGAAAAAAAAATTTGAGTTCCGGCTTATATTTGTATTTGTATTTGTATAAAAAAAAGTCCAACTGACAATTTGTCTTAATGAACTATACTAAACTAAGGTAGACTAAACATAATTAAAATAGTGACAATACACGACGACGAAACTGCGAAGAGTTCATGACGAAGTCAAAAATTTCAGCAAACTCGTTGAAGCGACGACTCATTGCTAAAATTGGACTATTGGTAGCGTAGTTAGTGTTGCGCATTTCAGAATGCAGCAGGGCTCGAGGGCGAAGAGAACGGGTAGGCGCGTAGAGGTTGATTTGCGCTAGTAGCTCCGGATCATCATATTCAGCCAGCAGAATCTTAGACACGAAGGTAGCTTGCGCTGCATGTCTCCGGCGTGTTAAAGTATTAAGTCCTAAAAGACGACAACGGTCCTCGTACGGTGGCAGGTTTAATGGATCGTTCCACGGCAATTCACGTAACGCATATCGTATGAATTTACGTTGGACTGCTTCGATCCTAAGGCTCCACGTAGCTTGATACGGGCACCAAACGACGTTTGCAAATTCCAACTGCGGGCGCACCAATGAGCAATAAAGAGCCTTGAAGCATAGAGGATCCCGAAATTCGTTGGATATTTTGAAAATAAATCCCAGCAAACGATTGGCTCTGTCGATGGTCGCTGAGACGTGATGAGTATACGTTAGCTTATCATCAAGAATGACTCCTAGATCCTTCACGTGGTCAACGCGTTGTAGTAGAGTTCCTGCGATGTTATAGTTGAAGGTAACCATATTTCTCGTTCGATAATAGCTGATGACAAAACATTTTGCAACGCTAAGGACCATCATGTTTCTTACACACCAGCTATAAAAGGTGTCAATAAGATGCTGTAGCTCACGGCAATCGGCTTCATTCCGTATAACAAGAAAAAATTTTAAGTCGTCGGCAAAAAACAGCTTTCCTCCACGGCTTAGAACGAAAACCGCATCGTTCACGAACAGTGAAAAAAGTAGTGGACCTAGCGTACTACCTTGAGGAACTCCGGAAGTGTTGAAAAAGGATTCTGAAACAATATCGCCAATTTGAACAACGATTTCACGGTGCACAAGGTAGGATCGAAGCCAATGGCAGAATCTAGTAGAACACCCTAGCTTATCAAGCTTTGTTATCAGTATCTCATGATTAACTCTATCAAAAGCTGCCTTTAGATCAGTGTAAATAGTATCCACCTGCAATTTCTTACACATTTGTTCCGTGCAAAATGACGTAAAGCAGACGAGATTCGTCTCGACTGAACGTCCTGGGAAAAATACGTGCTGAGATGTACTAATGTAGTGTCGACAAGCAGAAAATAACGCCTCGTTGATAATTGATTCAAAAACTTTAGATTCGACTCCTAGCGAAGTGATTCCGCGATAGTTCGCAAAGTTGCGTTTGTCACCTTTCTTGAATACCGGGAACATAACTGAGCATTTCCAATCCTCAGGAAACGTTTGCTGCTGAAGCGATAGGTTAAAAATATATGCAAGTGGTGTTACAAGTAAGTCCGAACATTTTTTCAATACAGTTGAAGGTATAGCACTGAGGCCGGGTGCATAAGATGACTTGGTTTTCCGAATTGCAGATATAACCATTTGTTCAGAGACAGTAAACACACCCAAATCAACAGCACAAGCAGGAACGTCGCGAGAGGCATTTTTGAGTTCGATTGCGGTTGTCGAGTCAGTTGAAAAAACACTCGAGAAGAATCTGGCAAACAGCGTACATTTCGCCACAGTTGTCGTAGCTTCTTCGCCGTCGTAAAGCATCCTTGATGGAAGTCCAGTTTCTTTTCGCTTCGTGTTGACAAATGACCAAAAGCCCTTCGGGTTCCGGCGTAGATTATTCTGGATGCGGTTTACATAGCGTTTGTACAGAAGCTTGTTGTAACAACGATACTCATTACTGGCTAAAGTGAACATGCGCTTAGAAAGAGGACACCGTCGATTTGTATACGCACGTAGGGTTTTTGCTCGAGTACGTTTTAGCTTTCGAAGAGTGCTGTTTGACCAGGGCGGCTTGCTAGGATGCTGACATTTAGGCACTGAGGTCTCAACACAGTTCAGTAGTAGTCGCTTGTAGATGGCAACTGCAGCATTAACACTCACTTGGGCATGCAGTACACTCCAATCAATGGGAATGGAAATTTCATATGTGACCGAACGGTTCAGTCTATATTTCCGGAACCATATAAGCGACCGGTGCGAAATTTCATAGACATCTGTGGGGAAAATATAGCTATCATTTGGGACTAAGTTTGTGAAAATCGGCTCAACCATTTTCGAGAAACTGGTATGAGTTTGCTAGTTTTCAAAGATGGTCGCTTTTCCCGGGCACTTCCGGAATCGTCTATGGTGGTCAATGTAGTCAACAAAAGTTTGGTTGGCCGTCGGTGACCTATAACTGCAAATTTAAGTTGTTTGAGAGACATTTTAGCAATTTTTTTCCTTTTTTGCTTTCATCGGAGTATCGGTTTGAATCACAATTTTCTAAGTGATCGTACGCCACAACCCGTAACTCCGGAACAGGAAATCGGATCGGGATAAAATTTTATAGCCATTTACGGGAACGCAACATCTTTTATTTGAGACTAAGTTTGGTTGATTCGGTCTAGCCATCTCCGAGAAACCGATGTGACTGTTATTCTGAATTTAGATACTTCCGCCGGGGCTTCCGGAACCGATGATGGTGGTCAATGTGACCAAATAGACTTTGAATGGATGTTAGTGACCTAATACTACAAATCGAAGCAGTTGTGGTTACATTTTGGAAAAATTTCACCTTTATACATTCATTGCAGAATTGACTAAAATCGACATCACTTTGTAATTCCGGAACCGGAAGTCGGATCCATTAGAAATTCAATAGCAGCCTATGGAACGTCGCACCTTTCATTTGGGACTAAGTTTGTGAAAATCGGTTCAGCCATCTCTGAGAAAAGTGAGTGAGATTGTGTTCGCGTACATACACACAGACGCACATACACACACATACATACACACAGACATTTGCCGAACTCATCGAGCTGAATCGAATGGTATATTTCACTCGGTTCTCCAAGCCTCTGTTAAAAAGTCGGTTTTTAGAGCAATTGCAATACCTTTCTATTGAGAAAGGCAAAACTATTTAAAACTGAAAGCTGTCGATCTCGGAAAATATTTTAGGTTGACATGATGTACTGGTATTTAGCACTCGACTGTTTTAAAAATCAGAAATTTCAATGAGGCGTTCATGATTTGGGAACATTTTTAAAATTTGGTATCATGTTGGGTACGACGGACAACACAGTACGGTGGGAAAAGATGGACATATTTATTAAGCGAATAGAAACCAGAGTGCCGTCAAATTGCATTCTCCTGGGCTGTTTTTTTTTTATTATCGCTAGATTGTGATGTACCAACAGAAAACAGTGTCTCATTCTCCCCTTGTCCTATGGTCATCGTTACCAACGCCGTATGTCCATATTACCCATGCCAGGTGTTCGTCTTTCCCAATCCAGTTTTGAAATGTCGATTTTGTTCCTCTTTTGCACAACCATATTTCTGTTTTATATTTTATTAGTAAAAGTTATCACGGAAACAAATCCTTTATCGTTTTCATGAATAAAAAATGAACCATGAAACCAAAAATTTTGTCATTCTTAGAAGTCATGATTATGGTTCATCATATCATAATGAAAAAGACGAATATCATGAACTATAACAAGCACTTCCATGATTATTGATCATGGCCGCTACTTGTGTAACACATAAGGGCAATGTTTGACATGTGAGAGCCTGGTTGCCGCTATTTAGGGGTATTCATTCAACTGTTTTCCTTCAGGACATCATATGAGAGGCTGAGAGCAAGAGTGGGTTAAAAATTCGCTGCGAGCAAAAGCGGTATACGTTTTATTTAGAGTAAAACCGGTTTAAGTACCAGTCAGAGCAGAAATGGGATAAAAAAACCTTAGCGCAAAAGTGGGTTAAAAAGATATACCACCTTTGCCCTGAGAGGATATATATTCCATTTTGATTCTAAGAATGTTTTCAAAAATGATTTATCACCAATCAGGGAAAACCATCATCAATATGGGTATCATTTGAAAGGAGGTGGCTAGTAGATATGGGAAATCGATAATTACGCCATTTTGAATTCCAAGATGGCGACTTCCGGTTACCACAAAATAGTGAGAACCACCAACAATATGGGTGTCATTTGAAAGGGGATGGTGAGCAGACACCGAAAATTGACCACCACCGCCATTTTAAAATCCAAGATGGCGACTTCCGGTTATCACAAAACAGTGAGAACCACCATCAATATGGGTGTCATTTGAAAGGAGGTGGTTAGCAGACACTGAATATTGATCATTACCGCCACGTGAGAACCACCATCAATATGGGTGTCATTTGAAAAGGGGTGTCAGTAGATATCAGAAATTGATTATTACGTCATTTTGAAATCCAAGATGGCGATTTCCGGTTACCACAAAATAGTGAGAACCACCATCAATATGGGTGTCATTTGAAAGGGGTGGTCAGTAGACATCGGAAATCGACAATTAGGCTATTTTGAAATCCAATATGGTCACTTCCGGTTACCAGAAAATAGTGAGAACCATCATAAACATGGGTAACGTTTGATAGGGGGTGTTCAGTAGTAGCCGTTTTAGATCCGATTTTCTTTCACTGCAAACAATACATTGCAACAACACGGTTTTATGCCTAAATGATCGACAACGACCAACCTGCTCTCGTTTACAACACATGTACTCGATGGATTTACTGACGGATTGCGAACCGATGCTATTCACATGGATCGGTTCGGCCTTCAACAAAATCAACCATGATGTCGCAATAGCGAAGCTGGACATACTCGGTATTCATGGACAACTTCTGCGTTGGTTCCTCGATGAAAGGCAATTCCAAATCAGCATTAAGGACTGCCTATCTGCACCATTCTTCACTACATCCGGCATCTCAATAGGTAGCCATCTCGGTCCATTAATTTTCCTCCTCTACTTTAATGACATCAATATTAAATTACAAGGACCCCCCTTTCTTTCGCCCATGATATGAAAATTTTTCGACAAATACGGGATAAAACCGATTCCGAGTTTTTTCAGAGTGAACTGGAGAGCTTTAGTACGTGGTATGACCTAAACAGAATGGTTTTACATCCGAGTAAATGCTCAATCGTTACGTTCACTCGGAAACGCTATCCGATTCAGTTTAACTACCATTTATTCGACTCGAGCATTCCAAGGCACTCTCACGTCAAGGGTGGTGGAGTCATCATGGATGCAGCACCACACACTTCATGCTTCGTGGATGAGGCATGAAGACAATAAAGATAAAACAACCCAATGCAAGAGCATGGGAGGTATGAGCCTAGAAGCGCAAAAGCATGGGAGGTATGAGCCTAGAAGCGACCGGGCCCACTATATGATGGATACTGTCAACGTCTGTACATCAACATACGGATGCCATCCCCTGGATAAGAATGATCGACCCGCGCGAAATTAAATTTTTGTCATTTGTTTCTCGCATCAATAAAAATATTATATATGCAATTCCATATTAATTTTAGTGGTTTTAAAATAGGTTATAAGAGGAAAAAAGCGAAAAAATGCTAATTTTCAATAAAATTGCTTTTGGTTCACTTCAATCCATTTTTGAGTTTATTAATATTCCTTGGATCTTCAAATTTTAAAGGTGTATGAAATGACACCCATACTGATGGTGGCTCTCACTATTTTGTGGTAACCGGAAGTCGCCATCTTGGATTTCAAAATGGCGGCAATCGTAAATTTCCGATGCCTATTGACCTATACGGATCCTATATTACACGATTTCTAAGGCATCGAAAAATTTAATAAAATTTCATTTCCCACAAGTCCGAATAAGAAAATTCTGATTCTTTTCTTAGCGCAAAAATGGGTTAATATTCTATATCAGTCTTGCCCTGAAAATTTTATCGAACCATTTTTGCGCGAATTAATATTTGATCCACTTTTGCCTGAGGTGTGATGACTATACCATTTCTGATCTAACAGAATATTTTAACCCACTTTTGCTCTGAACAAAATTTTAACCCACTCTTACTCTCAGCCTCTCATATTGAATGAGTCAGTCCGAATCTTTGCGCGACGAATAAAATATATAAAGTCACGTTAATGGAAAAAATGGAGTCTTTCGCAATGAACACTACTTTAAAATAACGTAAATAAAGCAAGTTTGAGTCCATTAACTATAATTGGTTTCTAGGCCCAAACCAAAGTATATAATAGGAACTAGCCATTGGCGTTTATTCGAGGCTAATTGCAGCTTACAAGCTAATGTGTTTTGAATATAGGCCAGTTATCGTGAATTTTTAGCATACTTTATTTAAAAATTACGAAAGTTCTCCTCATGTTGTTTCGTGTTATTTAGAAGTGAAAATTTTCTCGCATGCCAAATAAGAAATAGATAAGCAATAAGTTCCCGAACCAGTCAACGGAGTAAAAATAGCAACAGTATTTAGGTTATCTCTATCCTATGCTGGTGGTGCCAGTATCTAAAGCACTGATCTCAAAAGGCCCTTCATTTAGGGAATATTACCAGTACGATCAGCACTATACCGCAGTTGTCCAATTGCGCGTTAGAAATAGGTTGCGAAGGCTCACAATGACGATTGTTTATAATGGCCAATTTCCCAATTAACTTGAAAATCAAGCGAGTATTGTTTTTTTGCGCAGACTATTTAATTAAGCACATTAGGATCTCAATAGTGACAGGTTTGTTTAAACACGAAGAACTATTCTAAAATGTTCAAACAGCAGTTATTCGTTGCATCATGCGATGCATCAATACTGCAGCTCAATCATTTTCAACTTAGCGATTTTATAATTTATTCACTAGGATTCTAACACGGTTTTTGAGCAAAAACCCTGGTGTATGAATAAGTGTCGATGTGAAATTAAGGCTTTTGCATGAAAACTCTGCCAATTTAATAATAGTAATTGTGAGAGGTTAATTAATTTTAGTAAATAAATAATAATTGGATTGATAAATCCATAATTTATTTTCAATTTCATAAAATAAATTGATAATTTTCAGAAAATTAGTTCATGATACCTAGAATGAGAATCGTCATTAAAGCGCCTGAAATTATACTCGTCGACGAAAAAAGAGTAACGCATATACTGCGTTACGGACAAATAACTCATGATATGATGCACAGAAATCATGGTGTATTTTCATAACATGAAAAAACACTATATTCCGAAAATCATGAGTCAGTTTTCTCATTTCAAGGAACGGATTTGTTCCCGTGTACTATATTGATGGAAAACGATCTTAAAATTACGGTTTGTGTGAAATTTGCAAGCTATGCATCTATCAATGAGTCGAATTTGCTAATAAACTTTAACACCTTGGGCACAGTTCCTCTATTCCGATATACAAATATTGGAAAGCACTTTTGAAATTTACACTTGCATTATATTACATACTACACGGTGTTCGCAGAAGTTCAACTGATAGCATAGTGAAATTAGAACGGAAGCCTTTCTCTAAGTTGTAATTTAAAAATTTCGAAATGCGAGTCATGTATTACGAAGAAAATTTTTTAAATTCCTTTTGATATTAATTGATTTATTGGCGTAGATTATGAGGAAGACCAAGAAGAGCTTCGGGCAAAAGCGCAGTTCGGTTGGCCATAGGTGTGGTCTATTCGGTGAACCGTATGGTCCCCTATACGGGCCACCGCATGGTTCCCCACAATTGGTAATATAGGCCCTAACGTGTTACGTATTATACCACAAATAAAATAAAAAGGAAACTTATTCGTTTTAAATGTACTTTCGCTGCACTGATTTTCTCCCTTATCTTTTCCGACGAAAGCGGGATTCGTTCGAAAGCCTTCGTGGTCAATATCCTATCATTTTTTGACGTAGGACTACGTCTTTGTTTTCGATATAGGGGTGCACGTTGCAAATTCTACAAAAATGGTATGTAACGAAAAGTGGCCCAATTTTAAACGCATATAATTCAGCCATCTGACGATAAATTTTCAAATTTTTTGCGCATATCGCCCCGAAATACTTCTAAGAATGGATTCCAATTGATAAACCCAAAGATTTTCGATATCATGGCATTAAAAATTGAAATAATGAACAACCTAGTCAAAATATCGCGCATTTACACACAGAAGATAGCGCTTCCCTAGTCCAGCACGACAGATTTGTGTACCTAACGCGCTACGCTTCTATGAATGACGTCATCATCGACTATTTAAACGGACGGATTTCGCCAGAGCCGCTCATCATTCGTCGTTTGACAGTTCAACGACCATTCGGTGTACTATCTTGCTAGCGGTAGGACGTGTTTTCTCTCGTTTAGTTTCGCGCGTTCAGTTTCGCGTTTTTCGGTATGTCGAAGCGTAAACGACGATCGGGGGGCTCGAAGGCGAGCCCCAAATCGGACCCCAAACGTAACAAAAAAGCCGTGAGCAGTCCTCACGTGCCCATGAACCCAACCAATCCGCCCGTCGGTGATGTGGCGGCAGTGCTTTCCGCACAATCGGTCATCAGGAGCGTCAGAAGCAGTCAAGCACGGACTGCGATGAATGTCAGCGATCTCAACGGCTTTGGCGGTCCACTAGATGACAGTCCACAACAAGAAATCCCTGCCAAAATTCCACCGTTGGTAGTCAAATCGATTCCCCTCTCCTCGCTGAGGCAAGAGTTTTTAGCAGCCGATATTAAAGCGGGATACAAGCTAAGTGGTATTGGCATCAAAATCGTGTTGCGTACCAAAGACGAATATAATCGAGCCCGAAATTATCTCAATAGAATCGGAGCGGAATACTTTTCGCATGATATGGCTTCGGAAAAGCCGTTCAAGGCAGTCGTACGTGGCCTGCCAATCATGGACAGAAAGGAAATCGAGGCGGAGCTAAGCGACCGCTACAAACTGCAACCACTGCATATTTATCCTATGATGAGGAAGGATGTCAGTAAATCGTACCGTGACTGTCTGTATCTCGTTCACTTTAAGAAGGGTACAGTAACATTGAATGCTCTAAGAGCAGTACGAACCGTGTCTTGCGTGGTCGTTCGCTGGGAGGCCTATCGAGGCACGAACCGTGACGTTACACAATGCATGCGTTGCCTGAACTTCGGTCACGGAACACGAAATTGCCACATTAAACCAAGATGCAATTACTGTGCTCAAGATCATGTAACGTCGGATTGTTCCGTTGAGGGAGCAATCGCCTGGAAGTGCGTCCACTGCGGTAAAGGGCATCGATGGACCGACAAACAGTGCAGCAAGCGGGAGAAGTATAAACAAATTCGCAAGGATGCTTCTCAAAATCACCAACCAAACAGAAAGCCGAACAAGGATCCGGTTTTCAAGGACGGAGATTTCCCCTCGTTGCAGTCGAGTCAGCGACCAAGTGTTTCACCAACGCAGCAACAGCCACCGGTAAATTCCAGTCAAAAATCGGCCAACTTTTCGCAACGATGGCCATCAGCACCAGCCGGTATAGGAGCATCGTCGACAGCGAACGTCATGAATTCACCACCACAGGTGAGTCCCCAATCTACTCCCCCTCACGAGGACCAAAATCTTCCGCCCAAGTTTACCGCCGCTGAGCTATTGCCAATTTTCGCGGAGATGTGTGACACTTTGCAACATTGCCGTACAAGGCAAGATCAAATTTCAGTTTTAGGTCAGTTTATAATCAAATATGCCTGTTAATTCGCTAAAATTAGTATTGTGGAACGCCCGCGGAGTGCAGCGGAAGCGTATTGAGCTATCAGAGTTTTTAGAACAGCAAGGAGCAGATATTGCGGTTCTAACTGAAACCAATTTGAAGCCTGGAATAAACTTCAGTCTGCCAGGTTTTTCGATTGTACGTTTTGATCGAACCCACTCGGGCGGAGGTGGCGTTGCTTTGGCGGTCAAAAATACAGTAAATTACACTATTCAATCACACTATCAGACCTCTGTAATCGAAGCTGTGGGAGTGGAAGTGACATCGGATACGGGAGGTTTTTTGATAATTGCTGCCTATTGTCCAAGGCAATGCTATGACGGTAACGGTTCAGCAAGACAATTCAAAAATGATCTTGCCAAATTGACACGAATTCATAAAAAATTTATCATCGCCTGTGACTTGATTGCCAAGCATGAGTCTTGGAACAACTGTCGCAGAAATAAAAATGGTTGTCTACTGTTTGACGATTCGCTGCTAGGATACTATACCATCCATGCACCGGATGATCCAACATTTCTTTCACCGGCTGGTACTTCATCTACCTTGGATGTGATTCTCTCCAACTTTGATGCGATCACCAAGCCAATTACGATCTGTGATCTCAGCTCTGACCATTTTCCCGTTTCCCTCCAAATTGGAAGCAGCATTGTGCGCAAAGAACAACATACCAGGAAGGATTACCATAATGTCAATTGGGTAGAGTTCGCTCGTCGTGTTGACCAGCTGTTAGACGTAAATAAAGTACTAGGGTCAGTAGAAGAAATAGACCAGGCACTTGACGATCTGAAAGTGGCTCTAAATGAAGCAGAGAACCAATGCGTAAGGAATGTCCCGATTCGTGGCGAACTTCTCAAGCTAGACCCAATGACTAAAGCGATTATCAGACAACGGAATAAAATTAGGCGCCAATTTCAACGGTCCGGGGACCTGACCAAGAAATATGTAGCGGCAAAACTGTCTGAACTGATACGTGGCAGAGTGGATCAATTCAAAAATGAAAACTTCGCGAACGTTGTGCGAAGGCTTGACCCCTTCTCACGTCCATTTTGGAAGGTGTCCAAGATCCTCAAAGCCAAACCGCAACAGATTCCTCCATTAACTCTGAATGATGTCAAGCTGATCACTCCGGTTGAAAAAGCGAACGCGATAGGAGAAAAAAATTGTTTGCTCTCACAATCTTGGCAGTACTATTGTAAGTCCTATGGAAACAGCTGTTCAAGAAACATTGGGCATCCTGCGTGCTACGCCGTGTTATGTACCTGTAAACCAGAAAATTAAACCGGAACAGATTGCTGCTGCATTAAAATCGTCGAAAAATATGAAGGCCCCTGGGTTTGACTCGGTCTTTAACATTGTTTTAAAGAAGCTCAGCAACAACGCGCTCACCTACATCGCAAACATACTGAATCGATGTTTGGACCTCCACTATTTCCCGTCGGATTGGAAATCAGCCAAAATAATTCCTTTGTTAAAACCGGGAAAGGACCCAACAAACCCCGCAAGCTATCGCCCTATTAGTCTGCTCTCTTCGTTAAGCAAGTTATTCGAAAGGCTTATTCTGGACCGCTTGGTGGTCCACATTGAAAATAACAACATTCTCCTCCCGGAACAGTTCCGCTTCCGTAAGGGGCATTCAACAGTGCACCAGTTACAAAGAGTGATGAACATCATTGACAGAAACAAGGCCGTGGCGAAATCTACAGCAATGGTTTTGATGGACGTTGAAAAGGCGTTCGACAACGTATGGCACGATGGACTAATTTTTAAATTGTATCGCTACAACTTCCCAAATTATTTGATTAAAATTATCCAGAACTACCTCAGCGAACGAAAGTTCAGCATAAGCATCAATGGTTCCCTGTCAAACAGTTTCGACATTCCAGCCGGTGTCCCCCAGGGGAGTATCCTTGGGCCGATACTGTACAACGTGTACACATCAGATTGCCAATTATGCTTCTTCGCCGACGACACTGCTATCCTCTGCAAAGGAAGGATCACCAAGCATCTGACAAAAACTACAAGGGGCAGCCCTATGGGGTTGCACGAACTGTAGACGTAGGACTATACTACCTAATGTAAAATATTTATTTTCTTAGTACTTAGTGTGTGGGAAAAAACACCCGGACCGATGAAGAAAAATCAAATTTTAGACAATATAATCACATCTCTTGTATAGAACAAGTTTTCTAGTTGCTCTCAAACAGATCCTAAAAGATCAAACACCCATGGATAACCCCAAGTTTGTAGATGTGTTTCGATGCCACAGGATTATAAAATGGTTAATATTACGTCATGATAATTCAATTCTTCCGTGACAATTTTTTTGCCTACAAAATGCCCTGTGTGTATGCAAAGCTCATGATTTGTTGGGATATTAGCATTGATCGGAAAATGCTTTCCAACGCTGCGCATTGTATACATACAGGACATTTTGTAGGTCACCAGAAGCGGTTCATTTTACCCACTCGCTATAAACATGTCTCATTTGTCTCATTTCATGTCATCAAGAATCATGTTTGAAAAAATGTGTTTATGACGAAGTATTTTTACCAGATATGTACAAAACATGTCTAACAATAAACATAAGGTGATTGACTTTGCTTAACGTGTTCATTTTACCGCCAGTTCCCCTACCTACCAACACATTCGCCTTAAACATTGAACCCAAGCGTACAATGCAAAATGAGTCAACGCTGATGATGATGGGTAGAGCGAAAGAGACAACTAGTACCACCACGACACTATTAACGCATTTCACCAAAAATCTACGCGGCCTTTCCCGGCCGCGCTTAGCTCATCTTTCATAATATCGTGATTTTCCATAACGAAGGGCTCAATAAGAGCACATTTTGTTCCAAAAAACAGCCCTGCGTTATGCAACACTTTGTGCAGGTTGATTATACCAGTTGCAAGTGGGGCCAAATTCACCAAGTTCCGTAAAATTCCTTTTAAATTACAGAATTGATAAAATTGCTTAGATGAGCTAAACTAATTAATCAAATCCTGTTTTAAAAACTGTCATTGCGTTTAAACCAAAATGGGAAGCTTATTACTACCACTACATTACTTAATTTCAAGCGCAAATAGCAAATACATGTGCTAATTAAAAATTTACTGGCAACATTACAGCGGCATTTAGGAAGCAGTTGGAGCGGTCGCTTGTTGGACGACACAGGGTAGCGTCCCTCCACAGCGAGTGTAACCGACTTCTAGCTCAGCTACACTGGCTGTAAAAAACACAGCGCAGTGATCTGCTTCGCCAGCCGTTCAACAGGGAACTGAGCGTGTCTGGCCAATTACGTTCTTTAAATAGTCGATGATGACGTCATTCATAGAAGCGTAGCGCGCTAGGTACACCAATCCGTCGTACAGGGCTTGGGAAGCGCTATCTTCTGTGTGTTAATGCGCGATATTTTGACAAGGTTGTATATTATTTAATTTTTTAATGCTATGATATCAAAAATCTTTGGGTTTATCTATTGGAATCTATTCTTAGAAGTATTTCGGGGCGATTTGTGCAAAAAATTTGAAAATTTATCGTGAGATGGCTGAATTATATGCGTTTAAAATTGGACCACTTTTCGTTACATGCCATTTTTGTAGAATTTGCAGAGTGCACCCCCATATCGAAAACAAAGACGTAAAGACGTCAAAAAGCTCCAGAACTGTGTGGACACTGTGATAAACTATATGCAGACTTGGAAGATCAAAATCAACGCATCAAAAACTCAGGCGATTCTATTCCCACTCAGCCTGTCACCAAAACACGTTCCAGCAGCCGATTGCAAAATCAGTGTAAATGGAATACCTATTGATTGGTCCTCTGAGGTGGTGTATCTGGGGCTAACTATAGACTGGAAACTGCTCTTCCGATCTCACGTAGAAAAAATCAAGAACAAGTGTAGTTTGTTAATTAAATGTCTTTATCCATTAATCAAGAGAAGGTCAGCTCTTATCAAAGAGAACAAAATAGCAATCTACCATCAAATATTTCCAGTTGTTAAATATGCTTTGCAAGTGTGGGGACGGTGCGCCGTAACCCACAGAAAGAAAATACAGATAATGCAAAATAGAGCTCTGAAGATGATACTAGACCTTCCATGGCATACTCCAACAACTACCGAACATCAGCTGGCCGGTATTGTACCAATAGAACAGAGACTTCTTGAAATCCAAAACAAATTCAAAGAGAAATGTACGATCTCTGAACACCCCTTAATTAGGGCTCTATTTTAGTTTAAGTAGGTTAAGATTTACTCCAAACTGGCAAGCAGTTAAGCAATTTTAAGCAAATCTTTAAAAAATGTAAAACATAAACAAGCAGAAAAACTAAAGATGAAAAGTATGTAGTACTGTATCACTTAACATGTAAACATTATACAGTCATGTAACAAAATTCAGAACAATAAATATTTAACGTTAAAAAAAAACGCCAGAGCCGCTCAGTTGCTTGTTGAACAGCAGGCGAAGCAGATCACTGCGCTGTGTGTTTTCACAGCCAGTGTAGCTGAGTTAGATGTCCGTTATACTGCCTGTGGAGGTACGCTACCCAGTGAATGCGACTGTGCTTGCCGTTCAAACACTATGCTATCTTTTGTGTTGTGCTCGTTTCCAGCACACTTTTATGTATAATTATTCGCACACAAAATAGTTTGTACATGCGAGCTCCATTTGCAAACACGGTTAACATAGTGTCGTGTTAGTTGTCTCTTTCGCTCTACCCATCATCATCAGCGTTGATTCATTTTGCTTTGTGCGCTTGGGTTTAATGTTTGAGGCGAATGTGTAGCTAGGTAGATCTAATTTGTTACTAAATTGCACAACGAAAGTTTATTATTTACGTTCGATCAATTCATTTCCCTATCACCTGATTCATTTCCACTCAGCCTATAGTATTTTGATTCTACTAATAGGTACATACTACAAAGCCTATTTATGAATGAATACACTGCCACTTGAAAAACCGTTGCAAAAACGCATCTTGTGCATATATAAAATTGTTTTCGATTCTTGTATATTTATAGTTTCGATATATGATTAAGACCACTGCATTCGCTATATTTGTATGCGTACTTTAGGAAAGTTACAATAATGGGAAAATACAACTAGAATGCTTGGTCTATCCATGAAATGTGATTATATTGTCTAAAATTTGATTTTTCTTCACTGGTCCGGGTTTTTTACCACACACAATCGAAAAGTTTTTACAAGCTAATCTTATTCGATAAAGATTTAGTTCCAGATATTAGTTCGGTCAGTTTTCTGTCTTCTTTCTTCAGATCTTCTTAAAAAAGTTTAATCGGATTCGATCACCTACTACAAAAGAAATGAAAATTAAGAAGGTTTGGTTCAATATGTAATATTAGATGTTGATTGGTTGTGATTAAACCATGCGCAAGAAATATGTTTGATTTATTATTACTATAAATATACTAAGAAAATAAATATTTTACATTAAGTAGTATAGTCCTACGTCTACAGCTCGTGCGACCCCATAGGGCTGCCCCTTGTAGTTTTTTACATTCCATAGTCAAAATAAGGGGCCCTTTTATTGCAGTTACGTCGCTCAGTGGCGAAGGAATTTTCAAGGATACGATGAATGGTTTCGGCGTTAATCAAAATTCGTTTTTTTTTTATTTTCCAAACAATTTTAGCCTTACTCATCAGCTTCGTTGCCGAGACAGGGAATCAGAGAGCAACGTCAACGTCAAAAATGTTTAGTCCAGGTGTTTGCATTTCGACTTTGTCTCTGCAGAACCAATGCACCGGGCTTTCATATTTCAAAATTGGAAACACTACTAAACTACTTCTAACTTATGATGTTCCGTAAGTGAAGAGGTTCTATTAAAAATTTTCTACTTTGAGTAATCAGGCACTCCCCATGGAGTAGACATGAACAGTGCTGCATTCGGTAACCATAAACAGAAAACCTTCCTACACAGTTGCAAGTACTCATATTCGACTCTCTTTCCGTATAAGTTCTCACACTGTGACAGCAACATAAAGTGTCAGTCATACTACGTGAGTGCCTTTGCGAAAAAAAATGTTCTGTCTTTTTGCTCTTTGATTCACTCAGTTTGACTGAAGCCTCTAAATGACAATCAGTTTTGAAAATTATTGTCATTAAGCCTCGCAAAGAAAATTTTAAATTCTGCACGATGCAAGTCTTGAATTCAATATTACAGTTTAAATACATCACAATTGGTTTGGTTGCTAACCGAAATTGTTTGAGAAATGTTTCCGTCATTGTTTGCGAGCCACGTAAATTGCTCATGCAATGTCATATTTAATTATATAATATTCATTCTGTATTCTATGGGATTCCATAATAACATAAAACTAACATCTCTTTATTCGCAGTCTAGAGCACCCAATCACAGTAGGTAGGGTTAAAATGCAAGTAAGTCAAAAGAAATATATGTTGTGTTTTGATCATGTTGATGTGTTCGTTTAGTTAAAAATACGCTCTGTCTGTTGACAAATTTTTTTGCAGTAATCCAGGTCAAAAAACCACATGCATTACTACCAATTCAAGAGCATATAAGCTATAAGTATATTTCAAGTTTAACTATCAGTATGTTACTGATTTCGATCGATTTTAAGGCAAGTGCGAAGGGTCAATAAACACTGGCTAGTTTTTTTATTTCGATTATAAAGGTTTTAACCTTTCGCCTCTTCGGGTTAGAAAAATGTCTTATGAAAAATTTCTAACCCTATGTGCGGGGTCGTGACTCGAATCCAGGTGCGCTGCGTACAAGGCAATCGATTTACCAACTACGCTACGCCCACCCCGACTGGCTAGTGAGTGAATCGTATATGGTGATTATTTAGTGAATATAAACTACCCTTGTTGAATTTGCGTGGTAGACAAAAAGGAAAGAGAAATTATCATTGTGTTGTCACTTGACTCGGCTCTCTGTGTCCCGTCAATTTTTTTTCTCACTCTCCCTCGTCACTGTTGTTGGTACTCACTATGCTCAGTTTCGGTTGCTCAAGTTCTCTCAACTGAAAAAGACGATCATTTTGATTTGTGACCGAAGCTTTGCGTACATTTTGAAGAAAAAGTGATAGTCATGATTTTGTGCAACTCTGGACATGAATACCACGTCCGCACGCAGATTACTAGCCAGTTTGCGAAAATCTTCGGTATTAAATTGGATTCTATCAGCCACTCCGTAAACCGTTGCATTGTGTTTACCCATCTCGATTTTGTTTGGGTCGATGTCTATTGCAATCACTTGGCACCGGCGTTAAGTTAGGCAGTAAAATCCCCAGGCAGAAAAAAAATTTTGTGCCTGAAACTTAGCGACTGTGGTGCCACCTGTCGTTTAATAGCGGAAATGAAAGCGTTAAGTTAAGCACCAAAATCCTGTTATTTGCAATTTTAGCAAATAAAGATGAAAAAATAATTATTCTTGTATTGTGAGTTTACTTGACAGCTGGATTTTAGCGGCTACTTCTGCAGGGCCTGAAAGTAAGGGTTCGAGTACAGGGGATGCGTAAATGGTGTATGCGGTTTCACACTGTATGAGATATTGAAGCATTCCAATTCGCATATATGTCTGCCGAGAAAGCAGTACTTTTAAAATATTAACAACGATGTAAACATGTTTGAAATATTTGCAAAATGTAATTTAAGTATGATTTATTTACTAGAAAATAATGCTTTTATTCATCATCATTCTGATTGCGCCTACTGTGACCCCCCGTGTCCGAGCGGTAGAAGTAAAATCGTAACAATCATCAAGCAATCGCTGTCTCTTTCATTTGCTGTTTCATTCATTTCATATAGTCTAATTCATGTGTGTTTGTATTAGTGAGACAGTTGAGGTTAAGTTCTGTTGGACCTTGGTGGGTTGATGTTAAGTTTTCTGTAGGCTAACATTATTATTCGCATTATACTTGTGTGCGATTCATCGCCCTTGAACGACTCGATTAATTTTTGACAATCCGGTTGACAATGAAGTGACAGCGACTACTCGACCGAACGAATCTTTTATCCGGCCGTGTTTAGTTAGAGAGTAAACGCACAATAGTATGTGCTATCCTGTCCTTATATTAAGAGTCAACGTGACATAACGTAGGGACTCAGTCTGACTGGGGAATTAGGGATCAAAGTGTCATTTCGATCGTGAATCGACAAATGGGCGTTATTAGCAAAAGTAAACAAACGGAGATTTGATTAATATCTTAAAGAGGAGTAAAAATACTTCATAAAAAATATGAAAACTCATTTATAAATGTTTCACACAATTTCATTGTTTACATTCATATTAGTTTTTTGTTTTTCTTAACATGACATATGGAGCATTGGAAATATGATTGTAGACATATGGCTAGATCGATAGAGAACATGTCCCGTTATCCTCTAGCGCATTGGCGATTCTAAGAAAACAACTGGAGTCACGAAATCCGAAGAAGCATTTCATTGTTTACATTCATAATAGTTTTTTGTTTTTCTTAACATTTCCTCAATTTCTTCAAACGGTCATTTGTCGTTCCCACGTTTGAGTATTTTACAATTTTATTTCAACACTACAAATAATTGGAATAAAAATACGGCTTACCGATAAACTTTTAGAGAGTTTACCGATTTTGAGAAATTCTGTCTGGCCACCCTGATGGTCTGCGCGCAGATTTCAAGAAATATGGCATCCCTGGATTGCCAACAGAATTAGAAAGTTGCACTAATTCAACGAAAGCAGTTGACTGTTCGCAAGTATGGGGTTTACGGTAAGTATTGTGGATATTTATGGATATTTATGGATATATAATTAAGGGCCGATTTCTACACCCTTCGCCCTCCGTTTATTGCTATGTTCAGCGTGCGCATTAATTGCCCACGCTGAAAATAGCAATAAACGGAAGGCAAGTTTTATTTTATTTTTTTCAAACAAGCATTTTTTTTCGCAGTTTTGTCCAGCATGTGGCTTCAAATTTCGCCCATTCGTCCAGCACGGCCCACTGAGAGGGCGTGGGGCCCGACGCGGTGGTCGGCGTGGGGGCTACCTTGGAGGCCGGTGCGATGGCCGCTGTGGACCGGTAGATGAAAGGCCGGTCCCAGAACCGCAGCGGGCGCCGCCTCCAAGGGAGCCGGTGGCACCGGCACCGGTACCAGCACCAGCACCGGCACCAGCACCAGCACCGGCACCAGCACCAGAACCGGGACCGCACGAAGAGGTATCGCGCCGGGAAAACAGAATTTGGGCCGAAGAAGCGGCATAATGTATGTGCATTGATATATGTACTTAAATAAAATAAAAATACTATGCTATATTTCACCCTAAGGAGGAAAATTTGGTAAAAACCAAAATTTCTCACTAGGGTGAAAATTTGTTGGTAAAAACCAGTCTTTGTACAGGAGGGCACAAATCCTTATTTCATACTATGTTGCGTTTCGGCTTCGCCTCATCAGAAACCGAGACTAACACATTGTCGGAATAGATTAGCGCCGGCTTGACGCAAATCCCTTAAAACTAAAACACACTATGTGTTTCAATCAAACGACTGATCAAACGTGATGTCCCGTTCGAGCAGAAGTTCTGTTTATGCCGATGAGACACAAGTGAAGCCGAAACTTGTCTTGGCTTAGCAGGCCTATGCGAAAGCACTATGCTATATTTCACCCTAAGCTCATCGGCATAAACAGAACTTCTGCTCGAACGGGACATCACGTTTGATCAGTCGTTTGATTGAAACACATAGTGTGTTTTAGTTTTAAGGGATTTGCGTCAAGCCGGCGCTAATCTATTCCGACAATGTGTTAGTGTCGGTTTCTGATGAGGCGAAGCCGAAACGCAACATAGTAAGAAAATAAAAATAACTATATGTATGCGCGTATGTGTTTTTAACCCATTATGTCCTAGCGTGTGAAATTTCATACGCAAAAACAAAACATTTCTGGACCATTCTTGGTATACAATAAAGAAGTCTTCAAACTTCTGGTCTTCGTTGAACGTTAATTAATACCCAATAATTTATAATGCGTATGCTCAATCATATATTTTTATAAAATTTAATTGTGTTTTCGACTATCAAAGTTGGACAAAATGCAAACCAAAATATAAACAATACATATTACATTTGGCCTCGATGGGCACTTCCGGTGAATCCGGAATCTGGTTCCAGAGGGAAGTTTTTAAGAAATCGCAAACCTTCATCATGCGACATATCAAAAAACATCTACTGAGCTTCACAAAGACGGTTGAAGGCATTCAAAGCAAGCCAAATTTCCAGCCAGACTGCTTGAGGAGCATTGTTTGGGAATAACAATTGATCCAGTCCAAGCGAGAATTTCGCCTGAGAGCCACTATAGGGATCTTTAATTTGGAAAAATTGTCGCAGTTTTTCATATGTATTGATAGCGGGTGTCCTAAAGAGTACATCAATATTGTTTTTAAACCTCAATTATCAGTTTTTGATTTTTAAATTTAAAAAAACTAAATTTAATTCGACTAACAAATTGACAGTTGTCCTACTAAATGACGTATCTGCAAACTTGTTCGTTTGCCGTATTGTTAACCGGGACAGCACCCCATACAGAATGTCTGGTACTTTTGCAATTCGCTAGCAGCTTGCAATCCCAAGTTTCATCTACCAACTATAGTAGATCTGATGAGCCAACCTATAAAATCGTACTAGTCTCATGGGATGGATTTTTTCAATAGTTTCGGGCTTAGAACTAGGAAAAGGATTGAGATATTAAATCACAGTAATTATTTGCATCAGAAAATGCCATAACCCGCACACCCCTAAAGATCACTTTTGCGGGCCACGACCATCTTTACCGTAACTTGGGATTTGAGAAGGGAAGTGTTAATGTGGTACTTACTTAACGGAAGGCCCCAACTCAGTGACACGGAATGGAGCCACACATTGCTGGTACGGTGGACGATAAACGAATGACAGCACAGGGAGGAAAGTCGTCACTTATATTTATAACATTTCCGCTATCTGCCAAATTAGCTGTATCCAATCAGAGAACGCTGCGGAATGATTTTAATAAATGCCTATTTTTTCGATATTTCTGCAATAAATGACATTTAGATTTTTGCTGTTGCTATCGATTACGGAAAAAAACTAGGGGTGGATAATGTCCGGGACATAACTGCAGTGTCGACGTGGGACTATTCGTTGGCGTATCATATTAAAATTCTGCTTATAACTAGGTGTTGTAGTTAACATAACTGGAGAGTTGATGTAGAACTATTATTTTGTGTGCAAGTATAACCTTAAAATTCCTTACTAAAACATGCTACTTTTACTGGTAATTCTCCAAATTTAATTTTAGAATAACTGACCTAGTCAGCATTCCTCAACATTTATCGGCAGAAATTTACCGAAGACTATCAACTCTTATTGAATTTTATATATATATATATATATATATATATATATATATATATATATATATATATATATATATATATATATATATATATATATATATATATATATATATATATATATATATATATATATATATATATATATATATATATATATATATATATATATATATATATATATATATATATATATATATATATATATATATATATATATATATATATATATATATATATATATATATATATATATATATATATATATATATATATATATATATATATATATATATATATATATATATATATATATATATATATATATATATATATTTATGCGGAGAACTCGGTAATGAAATTCTTTCACTGAATTAATTACCGAACAAATCCCCAGGAAAATTTTACTGAACCCAGTGAATCGTACTTAATGTGTAAATTTGAAAGAAAAGAAAGAGATACAAGCAGAGTTTTAATATGGATACGCCAACGAATAGTCCTATGTCGACACTGCAGTTATGTCCCGGACATTACCCACCCCTAGTTTTTAAGAAATCGCAAACCTTTATCTTGCGACTTATAAAGAACATCTACTGAGCTTCACAAGATATATCAATGCATTCAAAACAAGTTTGGAGGGCATTTGGCAGCGATGGTCAGTTTCGGTGAATAAGAAATATGGTCCCAGTTTTACGAAATCACAAACGCTCATCATGCGACAATGTAAACAATGAAATGTTTATTCGGATTTCTTGATTCCAGTTGTTTTCCTAGAATCGCCAATGCGCTAGACGATAACGAGACATGTTCTCTATTGATCTAGCCATACTTCTACAAGGAAATTCTCAATGTCTCATATGTCATGTCAAGAAAAACGAAACTATCATGAATGTTAACAATGAAATGTTTATTAGGATTTCTTGTCTTCCAATTATTTTCCTAGAATCGCCAATGCGCTAGACCAGTGATTCTCAACCTAGGGTCCGCGGACCCCTAGGGAGCCCCATTGCTGGGGGTCCGCGAAGAAAAATATATTTTCCAAGT
The DNA here is from genome assembly GCF_030247195.1 of Topomyia yanbarensis. Classification (NCBI taxonomy): domain Eukaryota; kingdom Metazoa; phylum Arthropoda; class Insecta; order Diptera; family Culicidae; genus Topomyia; species Topomyia yanbarensis. Next base: position 337,539,624 of record NC_080671.1, read on the forward strand.
GCAGATTGAAATTTCAAGTCTTGTTTCCTAACAAACTGAAAATAACATATTGATAGCATTCAAAATCGATGTTTATCCGTGGGGGTCCGCAGCAACCCAGGGTGATTTCTAAGGGCTCCGTGGTACTGCGCTAGACGATAACGGGACATGTTCTCTATCGATCTTGCCATACTACTACTAACATATTCATATCATATTTCACTCGGTGGTTTTTAACTCAATATTACCTTTGTTAGAAAACAGGATACTCTCGGTAGTTGGCTACCCATTGTTTTAAAAAACCTCAAAAATTCAACAAGATCTTTTCTTTTTTGAGTTATCGTGTACTCGAAGTCTAACTGAGCAACTACCTAATAATCTATGCTGTACAGGTCGCACCACTTGCTTGGTGCGAATCCTAGACCTTATACTCTTCCAAACGACCAACTCCGCGACACCATTAGAAGAGTCTTATTACGGTATGTCTCGCTGATCACTTCAACCAACTCCACGGTCGACCACCCCTCGGTGAATGACAACTTCGATGTGGTAAGAACCGTTTGAAGTGGTAGGATAGGAAAAGAACATACGTCAAGATAGAAGAGAGGAAGAAGGTATAAAATTAAAAATTATTATTAAATTTGCTCGGATCACCTAATTGAATTCGTGTGTAGTAAAATCCAAAACATGTATTTCCAAAAGTAGATCGAAAGGCGGTAAAACGAATTTACCTAAATAAATTCTAAATTAAAAACCCGAACAGGTACCAGAAAGCCAAGAACTGCACTCAACCAGTTTGTGTACGATTGAGGTTAGGTGATACGTGACTAGCGTATTATCATATAATCTAACCATAATTGTTGGGAAATTAACAAGATACAATAATTGACCGATGTAAGTAACCATAAATATACTCAATGAAGAATAATATTAATAAATTACATCAGCTTTTAGCAGATACTGTTTGGAATACATTCCTTAAGGTATTGCTGAAAAGCCTTTTATTTAATCCACCCAATAAGTCTGATAGTTTTATCGGGTAGATTATTTTCAGTGTAGCGAAAAAGAATCAGCTATCACTGAAGCCGGAATACTAACGAGATCCGGCCAGTATTCCGACAGGACTGACTGGCCGTTGCATTCAATACTTTTTTACCCGTAAATTTCGTCACAATATTACTCCATACACATACTTACCTTGGAACGATTTTTGCTGCCAATTTCACTTGAAAAAATAAAACGCGTTTCCCTTTGTCAAGTTTAATTTTGCAATGTTGCTTGCAGGCAGGGTGGCCAGATATCATTTCATAATTCATTTTCGATTAACTCAATTGACTCACTCCCCGCAGCTCAATGCAAACCTGATGGTGTTACCACTGGCAAGGATGGTGATAGATGAAACAATCAGCGAAAACACAGCAGCGTACATCAGTGTGTTTGCGCAGCTGGTACACGCCGCCACTCAGTGAGTGAATCATAGTTGGCGTTTGCCACATTCCCTGCTTTTATGTCGAGAGGGAATTCGAAAAAAAAATCCCTCTGCGCACAAAAATATTTTCCAATCACTTCAAACTGAATCAAATGGTTTACGAGAGGTTAATTTTTGGAGTGAATGCAAAGGCTTTCCTTATATGAGAAGGAATTTATTTTTGTTAAGTTCATGGTTCATATTTATACAGACATTTTATAACGTTGCACGTATCCCAAAATGCCTGCAATAAAAAGGGAATACCAATGAAAATCAAATTAAATCTACATACGGTGGCCGGGCAACCGCTGCGCCTTAATTGCACGTCGAACGCTCTTTCCGAGAGCAGTTTTGCGGCGAGCGAGTCACTCGAATGTTTCTATGTATACGATATTCCTGTGAATTCAGATGACATAGGTATTTTGCTTAAAAATATGCAAAATATATAGTTAATATGCACATATTTACAAAACTAATCCACGTGACCGATCTTGGTTCCGCTCATGTTGGCCATGCTAGTTTCGTTGCTGCCGACGACTATGATTCTGTTATTGCTGTTGTCGTGTCTGTTGTTTTTGATGCTGTTGTTGCTGATGTTGCGGCTGTTGTTGTTGTTGAATGTTCAGATTATTCTGCTGCTGTTCGTTCTGCTCCTTGTACAACTCCAATATATTGTCTTCCAAGTTCAACAAATTCATTTCGTATTCACTCATAATCAATAAATCTACACCTTATTAGAAATCAAAAAGGATAAAGAATTTCAACTTGAGATCGGTTTTAAGAAGGAGCGGAGAATAGTTCGAAAATCGAAAACGAAATACACACTCTTTTACCATACCGTGTGTTAGATCTTCATCAAAATCAATTAGTATTTGTAGAATATTGCTACAGTACTGCTGATTGGTTTTTATGAAGATCTAGTGGCAAAATCAGTTTTTTCAGTTTTCGATTTTTGTACCATTCACAGTTCAATCTTAACAGCGCTTAAACCGGTCGGAAAAAGTTGCTGTATTTATATTGATTTACTACTTTTCCTTTAAAAATGCAATAAAAAATTACCAGTAAATTATTTAAAGTTGCAAAAATCACCGGTTTGTAGGAAAAACACCACTTGTCTGGACGATGCAATGAAACAGTGTTTTATTTATTTTATTTATTTATTTTAACCGTTATATTTTTTTGCGTCAAAGCAATCTGAATTTGAATTCCAACTGGACTGGAGCCCCTTTGGAAATAATACGGCGTAATGTTACTCGTCAACGATCATACTCTACACGCTCGTTGGCCACTAGTCATGGTTTAAAACAAAGATTAAACAGAAAAATAAGTAGTGCATCAAAATAATTACTATGCTGGTATACTAATCCAATGTCGAGTAACATTTAATCAAATATTGCTGCTGTTATCGATCCCCGAATAAATGGTTACCAGATTTCGGAAGAATTCTCAACAAGGACGGATATTCCAGCAGCTGAAAGATCACAACTAGAACCTTGTCGATCGAATTACTTCTAAGTTAAAATAATATCAATATTGTCTAACATTTAATACTAGAATGTCGATAATATTCGCTAGTTTTCCGAAGAGGTAGGGGAAATGGTAGTAAAATGAAAACGTTAAGCAAGGTCATTATTTTCTAACTAATAACTGATCGAGATACTACAATCACCTTATCTGTTTCTTGTTAGGTATGTTTTGTACATATCTGGTGAAAATACTTCGACATAAACCTATTTTTTCAAACATTAATCTTGACTTCAAAACATGTTCAAAAATAAGACATGTTTATAGCGTGGTGGTAAAATGATCACCTTCCAGTGACCTGCAAAATGTCCTGTATCTATGCAATGCTGAACGTTGGAAAGCATTTTCCGAGCAACGCTGATATCTCAGCGGATCATGAGCCTTGCATACACACAGGGCATTTTGTAAGCAAAAAAAAACTTGTCCCGGAAAAATTGAATTTTCATGACGCAATATTAACCAATTTACAATCCTGTGGCATGGAAACACATCTACAAACTCAGGGGTTATCGATGGGTGTTCGTACTTTTGGGATCTGTTGGAGAACAGTGAAGATATAGCAACTTGAAGTTAGCGTTCCGACTAATTTTGAGTCTTGGTACTTGGAGCGGCAAGATGGTTCGTATTGCCCAACTACAACCTGTTCATTTTACCGCCTAAGACATTTTAGTTTCAAACAGCTTTTCCGATTGAGCCATTTTGTCCTGATCCCCACTTATTGCAGTGAAATATCTGCAAGAGGTTCAATTACTATGATGTAACACCATTTTCAGAACAAAATTATAATTTCACCTCAAAAAACCTTATATTCTACATGCCGCATTTAACATCAGCGACAGACATGAATGTCGATTTTGGTTTTTATAATGTTTATTTCACATTCGACAGCTTTTCATCAAAAGAAATGATTTCAATATCCTTTGAATGCTTGACAGGTCCGGTTTCTGTGAAGTTTGTTCTAAATGTAACAAACATTGACTTAATTTGGCTACCTGTTAATTTTACCCACAGTTCCCCTACTAGATTTATATCCTTGCTCCATCGGGGGCAAAATACCCGCTTCCTTGAACTTGCTGAATTTTTAGTCATCATCAGCTAAATCGTTCTGTAAACCTAATAATTGCATAACCTAAGGCGGTTTAGTGGCACACTTGTATGATATCCCGACTACTTGTTTGTTAACTGAGCATTCTGCACCGCTGTTGTGGTGCATTTTACCCTCGTACAGGTACGTTTTTGGGTTATTGATATTTTTAATTAAATTCCCAATTATTGTTCAATAGTTCACGTTTATAGAGTGTGGGTAAAATGAACCCCTTGTAGTGACAATGTTTTTTTTTCAGATAGGAGAAAGTAGGCTAAGACGAACACTGTTGGAAAGATGGACACTGCGTTTCTAGAAACTGGAAAAATTTAGAGTTGAGCTGCGTACAAGGCAATCTTTACGAACTACTATGCCCGCCCCCCAAAATGTACTGATACTATACCATTTTTAGAAAATTTCAAATGATTCTGGACGATACTGATCAATCAAATATGCGAATTATCAGATATGTAAGCAAAACGATTTTGGTAATTGTTTGTTGTAAGCGGAAAAATGTTCTTTTCTTTCAAAAACGCGCTATTTGAGTGTTGTAGAATCATAAAAAAGGCGGAAAGTGGAAATTTGGAAAATTGCTAACGAATTCTTTCAAATTCTCTTCAACATCGGTTTCCTCTACAACATTTTGTTTAATTTTTCAAGCTACTGCTTCTGCTTTGTGTGGATTGTGGATTCGTTTATTGCTGAAAATATGTTTTTTGGATCAGAGAATTTGCGTAAAAACAAATACTCTGTCAAATATTCCTCAAAATGCACCCATATTTCGGGACTTTCGACTCGAAATCTCGCCAACATCTCTCTATATTCTGCGTATGGGCTCTGATGTTAGAATCGACAAAATTTTTGGTGGCTTCATAAGCTACCCAGCGTAACTCTAATAATCCTTCGTTGTGCTTTCCATCGATTTGCGTATATTTGTTGCTACGAAAGTTTTCGTCTGTGGGCAACAAAAACACAGATTGCTATCATGTAGGCTACACTACACCCAGCCAAATCATACAGCGAAATTCATAAGAATTATCTTATGATGCATAGAAAAATTACAAAACTATGTTTTCATAAGATGATTATGAAAAAATAAGACTTTATTGGGTATTGCATACGTTACTCGCTTGAGTTTCATACGAGCATCTTATGATTTACATAAACATAAGAGAAATATATAATTTTGTCTCATGAAAAATCGAAGATGCGTTATGGAAAATTAAATCATAGCAAACCGATTTGACGAAATAAGTGCTGCTTCATAAGATAGACTTATGATTTACATACGTCCTGCTTGTGGCTAAAAAATATACGAAATACTTATGAAGTTCACTGTATTTTTTGGCTGAGTGTACTGATATTTCAACGTTGGGCACCATGATCTGCGCAGCAACTAGTCTAATTGATTGCTTCATTAATTAGAAAATAGTTCCTGCTTAATTTTTTGTTGAAAGCATCCAAATAATAATATTATCATACATTTTTCAAAGATGCTCAAACTCTGGTTTCTTCGCTCACCCAGGACAAAATGCCTTCAGTTTCATGGCGTTTTTTTCTTGATTCTACTGGCTCGGTGCCAGTGTTTTGCCCTGTAATTCTACCAATGAAACAGTTTTGTAAAACTCAGAGTGCATTTGGATGTATGCGTTTTGCCTGCTGCGATTTTTTTCTCATCTGACAGTTGCAGAATTTTTACTTCGTTAGTATTTGCTCTTGCTGGACAGTTTCGAAAAAAAGTTGATAGTGTCATTGTAAAAAAGACGACAATCAATTTGAACGACTATGATTTAGTTTATAAAAGTCCTAATGAGCTATTGGTCGAGAGAGAGAGAGAAGATGTTTTCATTCAACATAAAACGAGGTGAAATTCGTCATTATTCGTGAACATATACAATTTCAATTAAAATATTTCAGTGACGAAATCATCAACGTTAGGATTGACGTTGCAGATTTTTATGGAATTCCGTTGCGTGTTCCGGATGACGAAGATAACAGTGAAAACAGTAAACTCAGTTGCGAGTTCTGCTCAGAGTTTTCCAAAAGCAGAAGTAGGAAATTCTGCATGGACTTACCGAAGCTACCAAGTACTTGCTGGAGGGTTACAAGCATGCAATATCTCCAGGTGGTCCGATGAAAAAGTTTCAAATGAAAAAAGACATGTGTGGTGCTCTGGCTGCGGATATCAATAAAACCTACAGTACCAGTTACACAGGACCTCAAACAGAAAACCGTTACAAATGGTATTAAACCAAGAACACCCTTTTAAACAACAGATATAGTGGAGCGCAGCGATCGGTTGATCCATATCGAGACAAAATGGCAGCGATAATCTAACGGGATCAGGGGCGGCGAAACATTTTACGCCCGAGTGGGTAGAAAGCATAGGGTGAGGGGTCCATTAGTAAGGATTTTTTCCCTTTTCGCAATGCACACGCTTACATTACATTCACATTAAGTCACGTTCGTTTATGCAAATGGAATTGTGGCACAGCGATGTTTTCAAATGTGTATGGTGCGAGATACATGCGTTGTGCATCTAAATTTTTTGAAATGGTTCAAAATTTCGAGTGGGTAATTACCCACTCGGTTATTTTCGAGTGGGTAGTACTACCCATACTACCCACGCTTTCCGCCGGCCCTGAACGGGATGATTCAATTGCCGAGGTTCACGTCACTCAGGATCAAATTGCTAGGAAATCACCAGCCCTGGAAACTTGTGCAATGTCCGTCCAGAAAAAGTAATGTCTCAAAGTCCTCATTCATGACCGAGTTATGTTATTGAAAGACAGAGAGATAATTCTCTCACGGTGAAAAGGAAGTAAAGAAAAAAAGACATGAAGAAAAAATGGATCTTCAAAACGAAAAAATTGTATTGCTGAGACAGAAAATATAATTACAGGAAATGCGCCTAGAAAAACTAACTGGCTCCAAAATTATTGGCATTGTTTAAACCGATCGGTTTTGAGGTCAATTCATTTGTATATACTTTAGCCATTGAATTATATGTTTCCTGTCTTGTTAATTTTAATTTTCCTAAATGATTTCTTTTTCAACATTTTAACGACATTCGATTAGCTAGAGATTACTGGATAGGGAAAGTTATGAAAATTAGAGCCATAGTACACAAGTGAGAGCAAGGATGTGAAGTAAACTAATCGGAAAACTACAAGTGGCAGGGTCATTAGAACAGGCTTAATATCGTACGGGCTTAATCTTTGTCTTCTGTTAATGAGGGTCGAGCTTAAGCAGAATAACTACGAATCACCCGAGTTCACTAACATGTGTCCTGGTATCGATAGACGTGTCCATCTTTACCGTGACAACCGACACTCGTTAGTTTAAGCACAACTATTCAACATCGAATGTTACATATTGAACCAAACCTTCTTGGTTATCAGGTTGTAGCGATCACGTGTATCAGATTTTAAAATAGCTTCCTATTGAGTAACTTCCGTGCCCTGCTGTAAAGATAGGTTGTTCACTTCTTCCATCTCCTATGATGAAGAATGGATACCGGGCGGCTAGAACAAATGTTCTTCTTGCGTGCAAGTCAAACGACGTTTCTCTCCATGTCGTTTTCTCTTTGCTATAGCGCGGACGTTGAACTTACAGGCGATACGAAGTGCCGACTTATTGGTCATGCTCTTGTTTCCCCAACTAGGACCCGAAGATCACTGTAAATTGGATGGATGGGATGGTTAGACTTGAATGACTAAAGTGGAAACAAGATAGGGATCGATTCGACAATTGTAAATAATTTCGGGATAGAACTTCCGGTTTTAAAAACCCAAAAACTCTTTGGATCTGAGGGTTAACGGTTTCTCTGACAGCCTCGGCGCTAGAAAGCGCAAAACAGCAGTTCCGTCGCTGAATTGTCATCGTCGAATTTGGGATCAGCAGCGCAACACCAGCAACCGGCGACGTTTGATAGTGTGAGTGCGCATCGAAAGCAGTGGGAGATGGTCGTCGAGTAATACATAGAGTGAGTAAACGCCTAAATTCCCTGCGCAGGGTGACAAAAGCTCGAGCCGAACATAAAAATTATATCACCGAATTGTTGTTTCTACTCGCACATGCTAGGGCCCTAAGCCGATGAAGAAATGTAGGGAATAAAAAGTTAAAAAAATAAAATATTAGTTTTGTAGAATAAATGTTACAAGTTCTTTTGTGTAGTTTTGAAGTGATGCTTGTTAGTTTCGTCTAGTTGAAAGGTCTCCTATTTCGCGTTCGTTCCTTGTAGTAGGACTTTTCGGGAAAACAGTCCCCACTCTGGTTTCAGAAGCTGGCTTATTATTTGGCATTTATTAGGGACTCTGCCAGTGATGATAACCAAGAGTTGGTGTTAATGTTCAGATGTTTAGTCGCGATCTGTTGAGTGTTGTTTGGTATCGTCCCGCGAGACGGAGTACCGTTCCTCTTTTGCGTCTGCCGTTTCGTTTCTCCCAAATTTCAAATAAAACTAACCACCCTGGGGTTTGGTTTCCGGCCGGGCAAGCTTGAACGTGACAAGTGGTCTTCGAAAGAGGTGGCGCTTAAATCGCTTGTTCAGTGATCCGAGCAAACGCTATAGCAGACAGATACGTAGGTACGTTTGGCACGCGCTACAAGGTCATTTCATTTGTAGTAGGTAATCGAATCCGATTAAACTTATTTGAGAAAATCTGAAGAAAGAAGTACGAACTAATATCTGGAACTAAATCTTTATAGCACAAGATCAGCTTTCAAAAATTGTAAAAACTTTTCGATTTTGTGTGGTAAATAACCCGGACCGGCGAAGAAAAATCAAATTTTAGATAATATAATCACATTTCATGTATAGAACAAGCTTTCTAATTATATTTTGCCATTATTGTAACTTTCCTAAAGTAGGGGAACTGGTGGTAAAATGAACATGTTAAGTAAAGTCATTAATTTCGAAGTAATTAGGGATTGAGATACTACAATCACCTTGTATGCTTCTTGTTAGACATGTTTTGTACATAATTGGTGAAAATTCTTCAACATTAAAATATTTTTTCAACCATTATTCTTGAGTTCAAAACATGTCCAAAAATGAGACATGAGACACGCTATAAAGTGTGTAAAAGGAATATGTGGTGGTGGTAAAATGAACACTTAGTGACAATGCTTTTTTAAGTACATAATGCCCTGTATGTATGCAAGCGCAATGTTGATTCGCAGTTTTCGAGCAATGCTGATGTCCCAGCGGGACATGAATATTGCATACACAGAGGATATTCTGTAATCCAAAAAAAAACTTGAAAATTAAATTTCTTTTCGTAATATAACTGATTTTAAATGTATTAGCATTTAAACATATCTACAAACTTGGGGTTATTCATGACTGTCCAAATTTTTTTGGATCTGTTGGAGAACAGTGAAGATATAGCAACTTGAAGTTGGCGTTCCAACTTATTTTTAGGTTTGGTTTGGTACTTGGAGTGTTTAGATTGTTCATATTTCCCCACTACAGCTTGTTCATTTTACCACCTAAGACATTTTATTTTTAGGCAGCCGTGTCGATTGAGCCATTTTATTATGATGCCTACTTATTCTGGTAGAATATCTGTAATAGGTTGAATTACTATGATGTAACCCCATATTCAGAAGAAAGTTAAAATTTCACCTCAAAAGACCTTATATTCTACATGCCGAATTTAACATCGGCGATGGATATGAATGTCGATTTTGGTTTTTATCCTATTTATATCATATTCGACAGTTTTGCCTTTTTTCGTATAAAGAAATGCTATGCAATCACTGAAAAAATCGACTTTTCAACCGAGGCCCGGAGGGCCGAGTGTCATATACCATTCGATTTAGTTCGTCGAGATCGGCAAATGTCTGTGTGTATGTATGTGTGTGTCATTCAAAGTCACACAATTTTCTCAGAGATGGCTGAACCGATTTTCAGAAACTTAGTTTTTTCTGAAAGGTATAACGCTCCCATAAGCTGCTATTGATTTTTTTAATTGATCTGACTTCCGGTTCCGGAGTTACAGGTTGAAGAGCGAGGTCACACAGAAAATTCCCATATAAACTGGTACAACCATGATGTCCAAATGATGTAAAACATAACAAAATGGGTTCAAAATTACTCTAGTTTGCGGGTCTGGATCACTAATGATAAATCAAAGCAGCTTTGGCCACATTGGCTACCTATGACGGTTCATGATGCCTCCGGGGAACTCGCCAAGTTCCTAAGCTAATATCACACCTATTACCCAGCGAATTCTCTACCGATTTTTACAAACTTGATTTCAAATGAAAGATACAGTAATGCCATTGACTTCTGCTGAATTTCATTCGGTTGTGACTCTTGGTTCTGAAGTTACAGGTTGGTTAGTAAGGTTACACTGGAATTTCCCATATAAATCGGTACAGTCGGGCTGTTCGGCCATCTATGGAAGTTGTCCTTTAATGTCAGCTTCTTTCTCCGAACAGCCTAGATAAGTCGTGTAGTGTCGGTAGTGGTTGTTTCAACCGGCTAAGAATTACACTTCAGACTACCTGTTTCAGTGGTAAAAATCTACCAAACAGGGAACCCCAATTCCATAGTGTCATGCGACCCGTGCTATGGGTAAAATTGTTGAGGGGGTTTAAAACATTCTCAATGGCGAACGGAGCCTGGGAAGAGTTGGGCGAAATCACCAGTATGCTGCATTACTCAGCGAAACGTTCACTATACTCACCGATTTTTTTTTCACCGATGATCCACTTAATTTTGCCGAATTTTTGTTGGCTGGGGGTTTGTTGAGACCCTCGGCTGATGGTAGTTCGGTGAAGTTTTGTTGAGTTTCGTTTATCAAATTTCGATGGGTACAGATGAACCTACCCAGAGGCCGTGTGGTATCCGGCCTAGAATTGAGCCACTGGAGTCCTGCTCCCATGTCGTAGGAGGCGACTGAAAGTAGGAGACCCTAAGTCAAGGTGTAGTTCCGTGCCGAGGACTTAATGACTGGAGGGTCTAAAATATGCCAGACGCGCACGGAGCATTTTGGGTTTTGCCCTTACTGTGTTATGCGAATCTCTGACACAATGGACCATTATTTTCTTCGCAAATCGTGGGAATCAAATGATCGTGTCCCATTTAAACCTGATATGGCTCGCTATATGCGTTAACATCCCAACTCGCTTGGTGTCCTCTAGTTGTTGTGCAATTTGTGTTGGAGATGAAATGTACAGTTCTCTAATCAACAATGGTTAGAATAGCACAAATCAATCTCCAGCATAAACGTACAGCAACTATAAATTTATCTCGATTCATGCAGGAAGGTAAAGCTTTCATAGCATTGGTTCAAGAACCGTATTTCCATAAAGGAAGTGCTTGCATTCTGCGCGTGTCTCATATCGGAGCTCACAACTCGCGATATCTGTGTTGTCACAGTTACACTGACTGTCGGAAACGTAGGCAATATATATATATATATATATATATATATATATATATATATATATATATATATATATATATATATATATATATATATATATATATATATATATATATATATATATATATATATATATATATATATATATATATATATATATATATATATATATATATATATATATATATATATATATATATATATATATATATATATATATATATATATATATATATATATATATATATATATATATATATATATATTGTACAGCATACCTACCGCATAACGAATCATCTCAAATGATGATTTCACAAGCGTGGTATCATATTGTAGCAGAAATGGGCTTCCGCTCACTATCGGCAGTGATGCGAATGCTCATCACATCATTTGGGGCAGCTCAGACATCAATTTGATAGGCTCTGAACTGATGGAGTATATAAGTAGTACAAATCTCCATATTCTGAATGTGGGAAACCGACCAACTTTTGCGAGGTCTGGGAGGGAGGAGGTGTTAGACATAACACTTTGCTCTGATAGAATTTTGCATGAACTGGGAAATTGGCAGGTTCCAAATGAAACTGAACCGTCTCTATCCGATCATAAATATATATTTTTCGATCATTTTGATGTCACCTTCAATGTGGTGACATATCGTAATCCTAAATCTACAAACTGGGACCTCTTTTTGGAAAACTTGGCGACTAAATTTCATGGATATTTTCCAACAATTAGTCAACTAGACGACTTAGATGACGTGGATACGACAAACTCATTCATATTAACATCCTACGAAGAAGCTTGTCCACTTCGTACTGTTAAATCGACTAGGGGAACCCCTTGGTGGAGGGCTGAGCTTGAAAGAATGAAGAAAGTTATGAGAAGAGCTTGGAACCGGCGTCAGCGTGATGACTCCAGAGCTTTCAGGTAAGCTCGTAGTGCATATAAGAAATGCGCTAATGTCTCTAGTCTGAACGAGGCTAGCAGATTAAATAAAATTCTCTCCAAATCGAATGATTTTCAGATGAACTCCTTAAAAACCAGAGATGGTGTTTATGTGACGGACGAAAAAGATGTTCTTAATTGTCTCTTCGACACACACTTTCCAGGTTGTATCGATCCGGTGTGGGAAATCCACGATCACTCTGCTTCACGATGTTGTTTACAACATTGAGAAAGCCTTCTCGCTCAAGCAATCTAGCTTGGGTGTATTCCTAGATATTGAGGGTGCTTTTGACAATGAGTCCTTCCAGTCTATTCTGGAAACGACACGCGGTCATGGGATACCTGCATGTATCTCAGGTTGGATAAACGCAATGCTTAGTAACCGCATACTTTGCTCGTCACTGCGGCAGGCTGAGATACGGAAGTTGAGTATTTGCGGTTGTACTCAGGGCGGCGTTCTGTCACCTTTGTTATGGAACTTAGTAGCTGACGGCTTGTTGAAGAAATTCAATGAGCTTGGATTTCCAACCTACGGGTTTGCTGACGATTACCAAATACTAATTACTGGATTTTGCATCGGAACAATCTTTGACTTAATGTAACAGGCATTAAGAGCTGTCGAACAGTGGTGTCGACAAGTTAAACTATCAGTTAACCCAAGTAAAACTTCAATGGTTCTTTTCACGAAGAAGCGAATAACAACCGGGGTTCGTCCCTTGCAGTTCTTTGATTCTGAGCTACTGTGTGCAGATCAAGTCAAATTCGTTGGAGTCATATTGGATTCTAAACTGAATTGGTCTGCTCACATTGAGTTCACAGTCAAGAAAGCGTACATGGCCTTCGGGCAGTGCAGACGAACTTTTGGAAAGGCCTGGGGTCTCAAACCTAAATACATCTATTGGATTTACACGACAATTGTACGTCCAATACTGTCATACGGATGCCTTGTGTGGTGGCAGAGGGGAGAGGTGGTGACAGTCCAGTCAACGCTAAACCATCTGCAAAGAATGGCGCTCATGGCGTTGACTGGTGCTTTCACCACGACTCCGATTGCTGCTCTTGAGGCACTTCTAAATATCAATCCATTACACATACACCTCAAACAAGAAGCACTATCATGTGATACAGACTGCAGGTTACTGGGCTTTGGAACAGTAACCATGTTGATCTTGCTACCAGTCATACACGATTGTGGTCACAAATGGTTACATGGGGTGAAGATATTCTTGCTCCCAGCGATATTACACTCACTTGTAGTTTTCCTTACAGGACATTCCATGTGAAGATTCCCTCTCGAGAGGAGTGGTTGTCTGGCTTTATGGAAAGACAACAACAAACGCAAGTGGTCTGTTACACTGACGGTTCTCTGATGGAGGGACGTGCTGGTGCTGGTGTCTACTGTCGTGAAATGAGATTAGAACAATCTCACTCACTAGATAGATACTGTACTGTATTCCAATCAGAAATCTTTAAGCAATTATGTGCGGGGTACAATCGGCCCTTCAACTGAGTTTGTCCAGCAGTTATAAACTTCTGCTCCGATAGTCAGGCTGCAATCAAGGCCCTTAGCTCAGACAAATCCCGGTCCAAGCTAGTGATCGCGTGCCGAACCCAAATCGAAGAACTAAGCATTGTCAACATTTATCTGGGTGCCCGGACATTCTGGTATTACTGGAAATGAATGGGCTGACGAATTGGCCAGGGCAGGTTCAGCGATTGACTTCGTTGGACTGAGCCCGCGCTGCCAATTTCGACAAGTTGAATAAAGGAAAAAAATACGGTCCTGGGCTTTGTTCGAGCACCGCAATTATTTGAGAAATCTACAAACGTGTCGCCAAACAAAGGCGTTTCTAGAACAACCGTGCCCAGTGATTTCGAAAAATCTTCTACATTTTTCGAAGCTCCACTGCGGCATGCTGACCAGGGCTTCAACCGACCACTGCAAACTCAATTATCACATGGCAACTATTCAGCGCGCTGAGTCTTTTTCATGTGATCTTTGTGAATCCGACTACGGAACCTCATATCATTTGATATGCAACTGTCCAGCGGTAGCGCAAATGCGATTTCGAGTCTTCGGCCGTCCTTATATAGACGAAACTATGTTTGGACGACTGAAACTCAGAGACATACTGAAGTTTCTTATCCAATGTGGTAAAGAGCTTTAGGCTTATTCGCTGGCAAGTGAACTACTTGTGAGTTTAACTTACCTGTTGTTTATTTTTGTTTTTGTGCTGTTATTTTTCCCACCCTTCCAATTCTACTTCCCCACACCTCCTTATCCGTTCCTTCCGCTCAGGAAATGATGAAAACACACGGCAAGGCGCAAAAGTAAGTTGGCGGTGACGCACGCGGGGCATGTTGGCGCTACTATTTACAGTGAAAATATAATCATCAAATATTTTTATTTTCGGAATTCACTCCAAAGTAAAACTTTGTGTATCTCGTCAATGCAGGGGATATTTACTTCGGCCAATCGCCTGAAGCATTTCGAAAATATGCTTTTGAATATGGAATACGCGTCAAAGTAAAATTGAGACTGAAATATGTTGGCAATTGTCGGTTAATATACAATTTTATTGAAAAGACATTCAGCACGAACCTTTGATATAATTGAATCTCCATTTTCTGGCGTATTCATACATACCGCCAACTTACCCCGGGGCCGGGGTAAATTGGCGGGATCTCCGCGTCACACATTTTTGTCTATAAAAACAAAGACAATGCAACAAACACTGTGATAAAATTCAGGGATGTTGGCAACAGCCACATGTTCTATTTTGCAAGAGCTATCTAGCGGTAAAAAAATGGAAACTGAAAACACCGCAGCCCCCACTCCCCCAAACATTTTTGTTTAAGGTTGCACAGAGAAAGCGTAAAATTCGCAAACGAAAAAAGCAGTTTTTTTCCACACCGTATGTCAGATCTTCATAAAAATCAATCAGCAGTACTGTAACAACATTCTACATACGCTGATTGATTTTTATGACATACGGTGTGGAAAAAAACTGCTTTTTTCGTTTGCGAATTTTACCCTTTCTCTGTGCAACCTTACATAAAGTGTCTACTTTCTACTTTTCTACTTTCGTGGTAGTCGTGTGATGCGAGCTAAGTGAAATAAGAATAGAGTGTTGAGCCCATTTTCGCCATGTTTCTATTGCCATCTTTGTTCAACGCATTGAGTCAAATGATAGAGCCACAATAGGGCCACTCGATTCGAGTTTTTGTTGCGCTCGAACACCAGAAATTCACTGTTTTCAGCACATTTGTGTTATTACGCTGGTTCTGAACAACGAAGCAAAGCTGTTGATGTCAATTTTTAGGCATTCCATTGATTGTAGGCCGAGAAATTAATGAATTAGTGAGGCACCCTGCTTTGTATGGTGAAAAGAGGCACTTTACCCTATAATAGACATTTTCACAATGCTATTGAACAAAACCAGCTAATGAATCATAGTTTGGATAAATGACAAAGGCGCAATTGCACCACTAGGTGGATTAAAACAGGTTTTACATTTCTTATAAAAGAAATGTATAGAATTCGCTCAAACTTTCAAGATTTTTTCTGAGGCCCGGAGGGCCTAGTCTTATATACCAATCGACTCAGCTCGACGATTTGGAACAATGTCTGTGTGTGTATGTAACGGACAAACTCTCATTCGTGTTTCTCAGCGATGGCTGAACCGATCTTATCCAAACCAATTTTAAATGAAAGGCCTATCACCCAGACAGAACGGTTTAAAATTAAATTAAATGGTTTGTGATTCTGATCTTTTGTTTCGAAGATATGAATGTTTGAAGGTGCAAAAATCGCGTTTTTGCAGTTTTTTTAAATTTGCTGCCGAAATTGACAAGGTAACTAAACAGTTTATATATTTTTAGGAAGCTTATTTGAATACCTTTTGAACGAACTATAGATTGTTGAAATCGGACTATTATCAAAAGAGGTATTTAACATTAAATGCGGACGAAAGATTTTTATCATTTCCCATATAGGGTTCGCAGTACCGACCCTTTTTGGTGAGAACCGGTACTATGGTACTGAAGTCCTCAGTACCGGTAAAGTACCGGTACTCGAATATTTTTTTTAAAAATTTGAAAGAAGCTTCAAACTGAAATTGAATGCTCAAACTGATGATCTTATTCTCAGATGATTGATTTGTGCTGCTCAAAAAACATGTTTATTGTTTTTAATTGCTTCGGAATGGCAAGATTCATTTCACAGAAGATATTTTTCGTATAGGGCACCTTCTTTTATTTTGAAATCTAGGCCGCTTTGAAATCAATAACTGGTAAGTGGTGCGACTTTCGTCGACTTGAACAGATGGTAAATGTATGAAACCGTATTAACAACAGTAAATCAAAGCGAGAATGGCAGTAAATCCGAGCAGGTTAATCTCATTTCCTCTCTTGCTTTTCTGAAAATTGGTTTCGACCTTTATGTCGTTTGCCTACTATTCTCTAATGCATATCAAGGCTCCTTGCTTTCCTGTAAACTATGGAGTTTTGCTGAACTTTCCGATCACCAATAATTACAAATCGCCCCATTTGAAGCAGTTCACCAAGTCAAACATTGTTAGCTACTAAATCGCTGTTCGTTCTTTTATAGATAAAGGTTTAAGAGCAAACCAAATAATGACTTAGACCATAGTCTTATTACACGCCACACAGTGAATAATGGAAACCAATCAGAATGTCTTCTTTAACTTTAACTTCTAGAATTATTATGATGATGGCCCCACCTCATTCCCACACAAAGGTGTTATATCAACGATTTAACTAGAAGGCAAATTAATATAATTAAACGTTATCTTGCAGACCGATAGTTTGAAACAGATCCCCCTGCAGAGTTGACATATTTGTCATAAAAAATTGTATAGTACCAAAAATACCGGTACTGGATTTTGTTCAGTACCAAAAATGGGTCGGTATTCCCGGGATTTTCGGTACCGGTATTACCGGTACCACAACCATATTCCCATAGCCAGAAATAAGACCAAAAACATTCAATGTATTATTAGCGCCAAAACGGATAATTTTAGGTCAATAGTATCTTCGGAGAATTTAAAGAATGCAATATGCCCTTTCTTTTGGCATTGTTATTTTACTGATTAATCTACCTAAGAGTGAGATATATTCATAAATTTTCTTGGAAGTGATTGTATAGAAATAATGTTTTCAGCAAATTTGTAGCTCTTACTTTTGCGAATAACTTTACTGAAGACATCAAATACATATTTCGAATACTTTAAAAGTTATGGCTTGTTGTTGGTGGATTAGCCTTTGTAGCCTATTTATTGTTCAATATAGTGATAATCCATTTAAATGAGCCAAATATATTTCGATAAAACGAATTTCGTATTTCATTTTTCTATCTACAACCGCTAGAATGAATAACTACAAGCAGTGGTGTATCCAAGAGGATGCTTTGGGGTTTAACCACACCCCCCCCCCTCTCACAAAAAAAATGGATTGAAGTTAAAAATTTATTGATGCTGACTGATTAAATTCAATATTACAATAATTATCTGATCAGTACATTGATAACCTATTGTTTGAAACATCATGAGGACCTTTGAAAAATTGTGGGAATGCGATCCTGATCTGTAACTGATCTATTGGTCTTGATCTCATAGTTGTCTAATAACATCAATATCCAATACTTGCCTAAAACATTCCAATAGAAATTAATTCCAGAGTTCTGAAATCAATCATAATCCACAGATTTCCTATCATATTGAGTTTAGTTTTGAAGGGGTGTACTGTAATATGGAGAAGGGTCTTTTTTAATAGGAAACGAAACTGGAATTGTCTATGAAACTTAGAACTGCTCACCGAAAAATTACAAAACTTCCAACATTTGCTGAAAATGTTTTTATTTTGGGAATGCGTCGGGTTGAGACGAAAACGTTATGGAATTAATAACGAGAAAACAACCTTCCAAATGTAGGGAAATTAATGAAAAATGGCGTTTTCCATTCCGCCAATTTTGCAGGTTTGGTATCTTCGATGAATTTTACAAACGTTAAACAGCACATCATTTGATAAAATAATTTTGGCGTTATATCCTCGAAGCAGTTTTTATGGCGAATTTACTCTTCAAACAAATTTAGTTCCAGACTTAATGTCTTCAGCAAAATTGTGGGGAGTGCTATTACAAACCACTTTGTTGAAGACATGAAGGCTCCATATTTTCATGGTATTAACATATTTTTGGTTATTTCTATTTAATTTTAAATTAAATTATTATGATTTTACTGTTTATGATAAATCTCTTCCATTGTTTATAAACGATAAAATTTACATTTTATCCAAAGCTTGAGTTTGCGAAGCTCACAATAGAGTTATTTTAGAAAAAAACTAAATTAAGGAAAGCTTCGTAAATATAATTGTTTGTTTGTTTATTTAATTGAAGGCTTTAACCTCATAGGTCATTCGCCTTCGTAAATATAATTTTATGACTCGGTATATTCCATATACGTAGTATTCATGTCTACAATAAAGTTGTATTAAATGAAAATCTCAACAAATTCGCTAAAAACAGGAACTTTGTTACAATTTTTTGAAAAACTGATTCTCCATAATTTTAAAACTTCAAAGATGGCGGTTTCGTAATTAGGCCATTTCGACAGTAAGTTAGATTTCCACCAAACCGAATTTTTGACTACGCCGCTGACTCCAAGTGTGTAGGGACAAAATCAGCTCCCAATTTTATCAGCCTCATATGAAAATATGTTTGATGGGCTCTAGCAGACAAACAAGGCTAAATTTTAGTTAATCCTTTTTTGACCATGTTTTCCTTATCTTAACATCGCGAAGCATCAAGTTCTAAATTTTCTCAATCGATATAATACCCGAAGAAAGCGATAAGAGAAATAAGAAATGTATCATCACACTGTTAGGTGGATTAAAAGCGTTTTTAAAGAAAAATCGATTTATATCCCGATGCACATGCCATATATCATTGGAGTCTTGTGTTTTGACGATATCTGAAACTTTCTAGAACATGTCAATGTAGAAAAAATTAAGTTGTAGAAGAGATAGTCAAAAAACTGATTTTAAGGTGCAACGTACATATCTCTTAAGGAAAAATATATAGATGGCAGATATGTGCATCAAAGTTGTTCAAAATAAATTGCTCTAAAAGATTCCGCCCAAAAAAAAGTTTAGTTGCTAAACACTTTTTTATATGACAGTTGCACCTTAAGAAAAATTAAGGTGCTTATCCTAAAAGATGTAGAATGTAGTCCTAGCAAACTTTCCTGAAGACATCAAAGCATGAAAACATCTGTGAAACTTAAGAAAGACTTTTGACCGTCTTTTTTCAGATTCATCCCACTGTGCAGCGTCGCGAAAAGTCAAAATCATTCTGCCTAACACATCTTTGAGAAAAAATTTAGGTCGCGAATCAATCAATGAATCTTGTATTGAAAACAATTTTTGGGTTTTCACAAAACTAGTTCACACAAAAAAAACGAAAATGACGTTATACTCTAATTTTAAAGAAAGTTACTGTGGTTGTGTCTGAATACGTTTACTATTTTTATAATTCTAGTTCATAATTTGAGAATGCACTGATTTGTATCAACTTTATCAACTAAAAAGACTAAAATTCTCTTCGTGGTATCATGATATTTTAGTGTTGAGCTTACCGTCGGATTTTTTACACAGAGCCACGTATCTTATAGTTTTCTTAATTAATTCACGGATATGAATTGTGGCTATCTAATGTATTTTTGATTCTCAGTCCAGTTTCATTTTATTAAGTACATTACACTGTATCTTAACAAAAAAATAACATGGCTGCAGGTCCTAGTAGTTTCCTTGTATCTAATGCCCGCGCCCATGAGACTGGTTGCTAACAGTTGTACACAAAAGCTCAAGAAAACATTTCAAGACCAGAGAGCAGAATCGCGCAAGAATCGAATCCATGAATAGTCTGAGTTCCTTGAAATTGTTTACGTAAATATATTAAGATCATGCAGAAAATTTATTACTTCATGAACTGTTTTACGAGCTCGACTGGTGAATCGTGACTAGCATACTGGGAATCAAGCACAAAATCGCAAATTTCATTAACTATATCTTGAAAGTTGAAGTGTTTTTTTTTTTGAATTTGTGGACTGTTTCACGCACACGAATGGTGAATTTTAACTTATATGCTCAGAATCATATCCAGTTCACGAAGTAAGAATGGATCCTTGAATAATATTCCGAGCGTCGTGGTTTTCGAGAAAATATCAAGACTATTTTAATTACGTAATCCAATTCACAACCACTAATACTATGATCAAGATGTGATAAAACATGAGTCAGTTAACGTCGTATATTCGGTCCATAGACAATGTTCCTAGACTTGTGGATAAAATTATGAGTCAAAAATTTTCGAGTTCGCGACCTGTCGGCGCGGCAAAAATGCATTAGCGGCGTGCCACCGGTCTACCGTTCGGCGTCGGCGTTAAAAATTTCCGGCGGCGGCGCACAGGTCTACCCGTCACATCTGCATCTTCGTCACTTACCTGCATTCGCCGTATCTGAAAAGGAAAAAGGATTAACTCACCTGTAATTCCAACTCCGCTGCTTTCGCTGATCGCCGTCACCTATTAATGGAAAAGTTCTATTTCAAGTTTCAAACATTCCAGTTAACTACTTTCATATCAGCAAACTAATCGAAATACCATCCATCAACAGGAATGAATTCACGCCGATAAAATGCTTAGCCGATACAGCTTGGAACGGAAATAGATCTACCACGGCCGCTGAGTCTTCTCGCAGAGTACCAGTAAACGAAAGGGGTTCAAAAACGCCGCTCTGACGTGAAAGTAAAACTGGAGTAGTAATGATAATGACTTGGAGAAAAGTTTCCGGTTTGATACTCAACTGTCTATTCTGTCAAAACAACGAATAGTCATCGGTGAAAATTGCTAAAACAGACAAGTAATTAAATTCTTAAAACTTCTAGATGCTGGTATCCCTCCACACTGAACATAAAATGAATGTTAAAATTCGCAGCAGTAGTGAATGATACGCAATAAAAGCCAAATTACTCTATATTAGCGGAATACATAATTAACTAAGTAAAAAGTCGCGCTCGGTCGTGCTTCAAGTGTGAAGTGCACAGAAAAGTTGTAAAAAAATTAATTTACTTTTTGCACGTGCATCACTCCCCGATACACGGTAGGTAGGCCCCACGACTACGAAGCCAAAGTGAATGCATCAGGAAAATGAGAAAACATCTTCCAGTGGGGAAAGAAACCGTTTCTTAATGAAATAAATTTAATAAATAAATATGTACATTTAATTTTAACTTTTCCTGACGAATGACCGGTGCAGGTGAGAGGTCTGCACCAAGGGATGAAAAAGTAGGATTTTTCACTTGGTCGAAGCATCTTGCGCTCACTTCACTGCGCGCGCTGCTGTACGGTTTGTGCATCGCCACCTAGAGGGGAAAATTAATGGCTGAACGGATTCCCCCTTGTCCGCGCCGACGTCCTACTCCACCGACACATCTCGGGTTACGGCCAAAATGATAAATTATGATACGATGCCTCAATTTAACGTTAATATTTCATTTATGCCACTGGAATTGTACGCCTTCGGGGCTTCCTATCTATTTCTGCTGCTCGCGCGTCGCTGCACCCGGCGCCGGTGAATTGCTGGAAGTTGAGCTTTTTTGTTGCGCAGCGCTTAATTTTTTTTGCAGAGGCTCGAAAGATGACCAAGCGACCAACGGCCAGGGTGTTACAACGGAGAGGTTCTTGCTGTACGGTGGAGCTCAGATATTCCACTGTAAAGGATTGAAGCCTATATCATCGCTGAAGAGATTCGCAAGCGATATGATTTTTGAGTTTTGATTTTCTCAAATTCAGAACCACACGGCGGTAACCTTGAACCTTACATATGTCTTTAATATATTAAAGACATTTTCGAAATGAGAAATTTTGCATATTTGTGAATTAATGTAATTAATTATATACAAAATGACTATCTATGGAAACAGATCAATTTCAGTACAAATTTCAGTTAGAAAGGTAAGCAAATAAATGAAAACAAGTCTCTATTTTGAATGTCACATTTATAAAAAGAAACAACAACTGTTTCGGAACAACGGATATCCGCTGATTTACAGAGTCTCAATTCGAAATGAATCATCAGTTGACTTCACTATTACAGTAGGATCAATCCAATAAAACGCCGCAACGAGGATCATAAGAAAAAATGGATCGCTTGAGTTCCGCTACCGAGTGACCGCTGTGGGCAAAAACCACCATCGGTTAGTGGAGGAATTTTTTAAGTAGATTTTAATTGATGATGATTTCGTTTCTTTCTTCAGCGTTGATGTGCAAACATTTTTGTGCGAGAACCGCGTTCGCAAGTTCCGCTGCGGTCCCTTGATCGACCAGAATGTGGCGTCAAGCAATGGCAATAGCCCTGCGGTAAGAGCGAATGAGATCCCACGTGATCAACGCGATCATCGGGCCTTGGGGGCAACCGGGCGGTCCTCATCAATCGAGTGCTCCGGTTTAGCACTTATGAAAGGACGACGCGCAATTGGCCGCATATTTTCGCCCGCTTCGGTTAGTGAGACGTTATTATCACATTACAATTTGCCAGTTTCCCAACGAGATCGAGCGTAAAATGTACTCCAGCTGGAGTCGGATGGCACCGGAAAAAATTCATCATCTCAGAAAACGAGAGAAAGTGACGGCACTTCCGGTCCAGTTATAGCGTAGGATTAGTTAAAAGCGATTTCTCGTTATGATGAGTACCAACTGCGTGTTACACCTTGACACTTTCGAACAGCTTTTAATTTTTTCCTTGAAATAGAAGCAAGATGTTTGATTCGCCAAACTGAATAGTTTCAGGTTCCGAACATCATCACGCACACGGCACTGAACTTTGTCTCGCACCATTTTTTTCTCTTCGCAAATACTTGAACTTGTCAATGCAATCCGAAGCCGGGGCGGGGAAGGTCGAAAAGCACAATCAAGTGGCAATAAAAATTCCATCCCAAGTCAATAAAACAGTTTAAAAAGTTATCCGGCAAAGCACAAATAAACACAATCAACAATGGACGAAATAAAGATCTACAATACCGCAATTGGCCGCATTTCCCGTTCCATCAAATAATACAATACATCTCACACAAAAACGAAGCGAAGGGAAAACTTGCCATTCGGAAGGTGCCGGATTGGTTTAATGGCGATGGCACCATATAATTTGGCGTCAAATCAGATTGGGTTCTGCTGGGTGTGAAGGGGAAAGGCGAATAAACTGCGACTTCTGAATGAACTTCTAATGGAGAAAGTTTTCTATCTCCTTTGTTCGATTCCGACTGGTCCAACTTTCGTTTTTTTTGTTCGTGCCGCCAAAGTTCCGATCGGAAAACTTGTCTGTTTCTCTTGGAAGGATTTGTTTGTCTTTTCTCCAAAATTGAAGGGGATTTTTAGCGCCTTTCGATTAAAGTTTGGCATTTCGTAGAGGGTTTTTATGGAACTTCAGATTTTCCCACACTGATTATGCGGAAAATATTTTTTACTAGCCAAGAACTATACGAAGAGAGTAAAATAGAGTTTCAAAATTCTGATTTCTGCTGTATCCGTTGAAGCGAGGAGATTTCGGCTCAATTTTCCTAGCAGAGTATCTTGAGTGCAAATGCAATCAGACTCAAAATTCTACAGCTGTCATTCTTAACCTGGGATCTGCGAACCGCTAGCGGGCTGTGAAGTCATTGCTGGGGGTCCACGAAGAAGAATATATTTTCCAAATGCTTATTGAAATTTCAAATCTTGTTTCCTAACAAACCGAAAATAACATATTGATAGCATACAAAATTCGTGGGTCCCGGTAACCCAGGGTCCGTGGTACGAAAAAGGTTGAGAACCGCTGCTCTACAGGATTGGAGCTTCTCATCATTATTCATTACTTTGTTCGTTTTTTCTTTTGACTCTTACGGCTTCATCGCGCAATTAGGGATTTTTAGCATGGTGTTCGGTATAGAAAATGTGGATAAAACGCACTCGTCAAAAATTACGGGAAATACATGAATACGCCAAATACATGAAACCTTTAGAATACATACCCAGAGTAGTCAACGGGTCAACCATTAGGTGCCGAGGTCAGTATGACGATTCGGGCTGACGCCTCGATGCACTGCTCCGCTTCATCGACCCAAACTAAATACTCGAGATAGTTTTCGGCGGTGCAGCTAACCTACTCGACAGGATAATCAATGAAGTGCGCTTATACGACCTGTCGGTTCTGATCACAAATTTGTCGATCTCTTCTCCATTCCCTCTACACACGGAGATAATATATTCGTAAATCTACTACGAATAGGTTTCGTACAATCACCTTTCGTAAACCGTTGTGTGCCATAAAAAAACACCTTTAACAAACCGACAATGATGAGTTGCTCTTCTACTCTCGACCCAGGCGGTTGTGTTTCGGTTATCGCAGTTCGAGATAAAACCTATATAGGAAGTATAGTGACAAGCTCATTGGCCGATAGAAAGATAAGTAGACAATTGATTTGAATTCTCTTTCTCTTTCGTAGTTAAGACATCATAGCGTTGGTAGATTCCGAAGTGTTCTGAAGCCTTGGTCCATGCCATAGGCATGGAGTAAGACGATCCAGGTATACTGAGCGGTAATCCTCCCGGTGATGTACCTTTATTGCAAATAAATGTCAAGAAGCGCTTTCCACGCTACCCTCTGTCAGGTATAGGCCCGTTTGAAGTATTTATTTGTCAAATAGAAAAACCTGTTTTAATCCACCTAGAGGTGCAATTGTGCCTTTCTCATTTCTCCAAACTATGATTTAATCGCTGGTTCGTACAATATAACATTATGGAAATGTCTTTCATTCTTATTACACTTGGTAAGTATATATAAGAGCACCTTTTTGCATTCATCGCGGTATCGGTTTGAATCGGAGTTTTCTATGTGATCGCACTCCACAACCCGTAACTCCGGAGCCGGAAGTCGGATGAAGATGGAATTTAATATCAGTTTCCGGGGACGCAACACCTTTCATTTGAGACTAAGTTGATCAAATCGGTCTATCCATTTTCAAGAAACCAATATAACCGTTATTCTGAATTTGAATGCTTCCGGATCTTTCGATGGTGGCCAGTGTGGCCAAAGAGACTTTGAATGACTTTTGGTGACCTAGATCTACAAATTCAACAGTTGTGTTTACATTTTGGAAAAAAATTCACCTTTTTACATTCATCGCAGAATTCGTTAGAATCGGGATTTGCTGCGTGATCGTACGTATCACCATGTAATTCAGGAACCAGAACTCGGATCCACACAAAATTGAACAGAAACCTTTCATTTAAAATCAAGTTTGCCAAATCGGTTCAGAAAATTCCGAGAAACCGATGTGGACAAATCTACAAATTTTGTTTTGTAACCATACTCTTCAACTCGTAATCCGGATCAAGATGTCGGTTGAAAATGAAATTCAATAGCAACCTGTGGGAATATTATACCTTTCATCTTAATCTTAGTTTGTAAAAATCCGTTCAGCCATTTCCGAGAAACCGATGTGGACATTTTGTTAACAAATCTGCACATACACACATACATACATACATGCATACATACACACACATACACACATACATACACACAGATATTTTGCGATCTCGGCGAACTGAGTCGAATGTTATATGAGACTCGGCCCTCCGGGCCTCGGTTAGAAAGTCGGTTTTTGGAGCAATTGCATAACCTTTCTATATGAGAAAAGCAAAAGAATAATATTTAATTAGCTTAATCAGCATGAGTTCGATATTATCTTCAAGTGATTATATTTTGAAATGTTGGTGGAATGGGTTTGAAAGTGGAGGGAATGGGGGGTTAGTAGAGTGGGAGTGGAGGATGCGTCAGAAATCCTTCATCTTATTTCGGTATACAGGGTGGATGAAGGAAATGCGGGTGTGAGGGTGGTCCAAGGGGAGGGGAGTGATGAAGGAGGGAGGTGCCCGGGCAAGGCGGGGGGGAGGGGCGGCGACGCAATACTCAACTGCATATTTTGCCTTCCATTTGAGACTTGGTTTGAGAAAATCGGTTCAGTCATCACCGAAGAATCGATGTGACTATAATTGTAGAATATGCCCGGAATTCCGGACTTCCGGAATCGTCGATAGTGGACAATATATTCAAAGAATGTTTGATTGGCAATCAGTTATCTAGATCTGCGATTAGAAATAATTTGGTGACCATTTCAATAGTTTTAGCCTCTGAGGTATTACGATTGTACCGATTTATATGGGAAATTCCAGTGTATCCATACTAACACCCCTGAGTAAAGCCATGTCAAGTGATCCTCGATTTTTTCGCAAAATCACCGATCTTCATGAAGTATATTTTATAGTATAGGGATTATGGTGAATAGCTTTTGGTATAAATATTTCGTTAAAATTCCTTTTTTTCTTTAAGATATTAACCCTTAAACTTTATTGCATGATAAAATTGAAAATTTTATATCTCAAAAACTACTGAAGATAATTCAATGAATTTTTGCACACTTATGGTATGATATTTGCACTATCTTATAAAAATATTCTTGTTTTATAATTGTGTAAATAACGGTACTTTGCATCTATTTAAAATTTTGAATTGTATTTTTTCTTGTGTTCTTCACGCTAAAAATTTTCAAAACGTATGTTAAGTTATGCGGCAATCTTTCACCTTCAATAATCTGCATTGATAATTTTTCATTTTTGTTCCTATCAAGAGTTATGGAGGATTTTGTAACAGTGCGCTGTTTCAACGCACGGCACACTTCGATGCAGCCCGCGAGAACGTTCATATTGGCAACGTCGCACGTCACTACGTCAGAAAGCGCATCGTGTGGGAAGTGCGCATCGCATGACTAAAAGAAACCATATCTCTCGATTAGCGCAAAAGGGCAAACTTTTCAATACGGATTATCGAAGGTGATTTTTTTCCGGATATTTTGAGATGTGTTAAATTTTTTTGACCGAAGTGCACAACAAAAATTATAGTTGTTTAATATATTTTTTATTATTATAATTTAACGCTACTAACAATTAACATCTTTAAAAACACTTTTGTTAGTCAAAATACATCTACGTTATATCCAAATTCTTTTTTAGTCTACAACATTACTATATGAAAGTGGAAAATCTTATGCCAACAGCATTTTTTTCACGTTTTTATTTTCACCGAGTGAACAACGATGTGTCTTTTGAAAAAAGTTTACATAAAATCTGTTGTTCAATCGCATCGATGTTGGGGTTTTTTATCACTATTGCTTCTGTTAATTCTGTTGATTGGTGGTTCTCCAAGTTCTGGTAAGATATTATTTATTTTTGTCGAATTTCAATTAATCATCAACGATCTTTATTTCAAAATCATCGTTACAGTTTTCCGCATGTACCTGTTGAGTCATCGAATATTTCAGTTCCATTACTTTGGCAAACACCATAAGAAGAAAAATTAAACGTGTAAATTTTCCTATATTTTAAACGCGTTATAGAGGAACCCATTACTATAAACACGGGATGTAAAATTGAAAATTTAAGGAAAATTGTGTTTTGTTCATGTCCATATTTATTTTCGTTGTATTTTTTGCGCCCATTACGACATATGCTACACATGTGTTGACCAATATAATTTTTAAATTTATCACTCCACATGGATGCCATAAAAGAAGATACGACGAACATATTTATGATTTTTTTTAATGGAATACATCATTCGTGTGATATTTATAACATAAATCAATCGAATGTTTTTTTGAGCAAATATTGTATATCTTGAGATAATATAGCAATTCGTCGAGTTCTCTCTATATGGGAAACACCCAAGTGCGATCGAAACAAAAACAAACGTCAAAACGTTTTCTCACTCGCACTGATGCAAATTAAATGAGCGCGTAATTTAACGCACGACCCGATGACGCATGGCTAAAAAGTCGCTATGTGTATTTAAGAAAAGATTCACAATATACCGTGCTACCTCTTAGACAGAACCAACTGAAAATAAAACGTGGTGAAGTATGTCAATTTGCGATAAATATGCCAACGCAGATTAAAACATGCTCACTGCTCAAATTTGCTCATCGGCTGGCAACAACCGAGCGCACTTGTCCGAGGTATTGAGTTACAGAAAATTAAATAACTCTTGAACAATATAATAACGCTAACGAGCATGCAAATTACTCAGAAAACATCACTTTCAATTATCCATAAAGAAAAGCTTGTCTTTTTGCTTTAATCTCAGAGATGCCAATTTTGAACATGAGATACGCTCCTTCAAAGCGATGCGCATTAGGACGTTGCGACGTGCGGCGTTGCCAATATGTACGTTCTCGCGGGCTGCATCAAAGTGGGCCGTGCGTTGAAACAGCGCACAGTTACAAAATCCTCTAGAACTCTCGATAAGAACAAAAATGAAAAATTATCAATATAGATTATTGAAGGTGAAAGATTTTCGCATAATTTGACATAAGTTTTGAAAATTTTCAGCATGAAGAACACAAGAAAAAATACAATTGAAAATTTTAAATAGATGCAAAGTACCGTTATTTACACAATTATAAAACAAGAATATTTTTATAAGATAGTGCAAATATCATACCATAAGTGTGCAAAAATTCATTGAATTATCTTCAGTAGTTTTTTAGATACAAAATTTTCAATTTTATCATGCAATAAAGTTTAAGGGTTAATATCTTAAAGAAAAAAAGGAATTGTAACGAAATATTTATACCAAAAGCTAATCACCATAATCCCTATACAATAAATTATACCTCATGAAGATCGGTGATTTTGCGAAAAATTCGAGGATCACTTGACATGGCTTTACTCCCCTGTAACTCCGGAAGCAAAAGTCAGAACCGAATGAAATTCAGCAGCAGTCAATGGTATTACTGTATCTTTTATTTGAAATCAAGTTTGTAAAAATCGGTAGAGAATTCGTTGGGGAATGGGTGTGATATTAGCTTAGGAACTTGGCGGGTTCCCCTGGGGCGTCATGAACCGTCATAGGTGGTCAATGTGGTCAAAGCTGCTTTGATTGATCATTAGTGATCCAGACCTGCAAACTAGAGTAATGTTACATCAATTTTAATATGTTTTACATCATTTGAACATCATGGTGGTACCAGTTTATATGGGAATTTGCTGTGTGATCGCACTCTTCAACCCGTAACTCCGGAACCGGAAGTCGGATCAACTAAAAATTCAATAGCAGCTTATGGGAGCATTATACCTTTCAGATGAAACTAAGTTTGCGAAAATCGGTTCAGCCATCTCTGAGAAAATTGTGTGAGTTTAAATGACACACACACATACACACACACATACACACACACACACACATACACACAGATACATACACAACTCCGCTAGCGAATGACGGATCTCAATCGTGGCATGTCTGTAATAATATACGTACATGGAACTATTGAGAACCAGAGCTACAGGTCCAAAGCCCTGGTAAAGGAGGATGGTTGTGATGATCTGGGCCGCGGTCACCACGTAAAGCAAGGTAGGTCATAACCCCAATTCCAAGGCGTGAAGCGACCCGTGCCGAGGGATGAGTGATCGAGGGGGTGAAAAAGATGCTCGATCGTTAACGGAGCCTGTGGGGTACCTGGGCAACCCCCACAGTAAGCGTCCCTTACCACGCTAATGCGGAGCTCTGGCGTGGCGGACATTTATTTCTCGCGCTACTCGTGGGATTTGATATGGAGAACAAAAATAAAAATAGTAAACAAACGGAGGTGCCAAACCCCTTCGCTAGAGGTGGTTTGGCGAGGTCTCCCCCCTCCGTGGGGAGAGTAGTGGAGCGATGAGTGCTGCATCTGAAAGCACCAGTGACCCCCCAGTAGTGGTAGGAAATAGCCCTACCAACGCACTGGACGGGCCATTATCGGCGATGCGCAAAGTGGTGGAGCAGCTCGATGTAATAATCGAGTACACTAGCGCAAAGCAAAACATAAGCAAGGAGTTAAAACAGAGTCTCCTGGAACTCCGAAAAACTGTTCGTGTCGCAAGACAGAAACAGCAGGCTTATACCAAGAGGGTGGAATGTCGGGAGAAGTCCGACAGAGAAACCCAGACAGTGGCCTCCAAGAGGGAGGGAAAAGAGAAGGTCGATACGGGCATTTCGGCCCTTGGGCAAGATGTGCGTAGCGTGAGACGCACTAACACGGGAGAAATGCTTCTGGTGCTGAAGCGAGGCGCACAATCTAGTGCGGTATACAAGACCTTGGCCCAAGAGGTCCTTGGTGAGGGCGCCCAAGTCAGGTCGCTAGGGGCGGAAATGACTCTCCAGTGCAAGCATCTGGACGAGTTCACGACCGCAGAAGATGTCGTCGCAGCCGTTAAGGAACAATGCGACGTGACAATCGAGAGGGCCTCTGTGCGATTTAGAGATGGACCCTCTCGCACCCAGGTAGCCTACCTCAGGCTACTGAAGGCGGATGCCAAAAAGGTAACCGAGAAAGGGAAGCTGAAGATCGGCTGGTCGGTATGCCCTATTAGCATACCCCAGCCGCCTTCAGTGGATAGGTGCTATCGGTGCCTTGAGTCCGGCCACAAAGCCTACGAGTGCAAGGGCATAGATAGGAGCAAACTATGTCGTCGCTGCGGCGAGGAGGGACATAAAGAGCGGGGTTGCACTAAGGCACACAAGTGCCTTATCTGCACCGCTAAGAAGCAAGCCCATAAACATGCTATGGGCGGACCTTCGTGTCCCTTCGGTGAGTTAAATAAGAAAAAGCCGTGAACGTCACACAGCTAAATCTTAACCATTGTGCAGCAGCCCAACAGCTGCTGTGGCAGTCGGTCTCGGAGTCGAGGACAGATGTCGCCCTCTTATCAGACCCGTACCGCATCCCTGCCGGCAACGGCAATAGGGTGTCGCATGGGTCTGGAATGGTGGCAATCTGTACAACGGGACGGTTCCCGGTTCAAGAGTTAATACACCCCTCCGCCGAGGGTGTGGCGATTGCCAAGATCAATGGTGTGTTCTATTGCAGCTGCTACGCCCCACCAAGGTGGCCAATAGAACAGTTCAACCAGATAATCGACAGGCTCTCGTCAGACCTAGTGGGCCGGAAACCGGTAGTCATAGCGGGAGACTTTAACGCTTGGGCAGTGGAGTGGGGCAGCCGCTGTACAAATAGCAGGGCTCAAGCGCTAATGGAGGCGCTTGCGAAACTCGATACTGTGCTAGCTAATAATGGCTCCGCTAGTACATTCCGTAGAAACGGGGTGGAGGCGTGGATTGACGTAACATTTGCCAGCCCGAGTCTGGCTCCAGGCATGGAATGGAGGGTAGACGAAGGCTATACCCATAGCGATCATTTAGCAATCCGCTTTAAGATCAACTATGGTGGAAGTCCAATCACTTCGACAGCGAAGCTTTCACCGCGGCCCTGGGACTGGAGGCCAACACCGACAGTCTAAGCGGGGATGCGCTGGTAGCTGTTCTATCACGCGCGTGCGACGCCACTATGCCGAGAAAAACACTGCCAAGAAACGGTAGATGCCCGGTATACTGGTGGAGTGCCGAGATTGCAGCTCTACGGTCAGCCTGCCTCAGAGCTAGACGTAGGATGCAAAGAGCTCGCACCGAGGATACAAGAGAGAACCGCCGTGAAGTGTTTCGAGCTGCGAAATTGGCCCTTAACAAGACCATTAAAAGCAGCAAGAGAGCGTGTTTCGACAACCTGTGCCAACGCGAATCCGTGGGGTGACGCCTACCGGATTGTGATGGCCAAGACCAAAGGGGGCTCCTCATCCCCAGAACGGTCTCCGGACCGGTTGGCAACGATTATCGAAGTACTCTTCCCGTCTCGAGCCACAAGCCCCTGGCCATCTGCACTACGAGACAGTGCGGGCACGGCCGAAATGGTGGCTCCAGTGACGAACGAAGAACTACTCGCAGTGGCTAAATCCCTAGCAATGAACAAAGCTCCAGGGCCGGATGGAGTTCCAAACAACGCTCTCAAGGCAGCGATCATAGCGAACCCGAACATGTTCAGGCTAGCTATGCAGAGATGCCTTGACGAGTGCCGTTTCCCCGATAGATGGAAAAGGCAGAAATTGGTGCTGTTGCCGAAGCCCGGGAAGCCGCCAGGCGGCCCATCGGCGTACAGACCAATCTGTCTGATCGACACGACTGGCAAACTGCTTGAGAGGATCATCCTCAACAGGCTAACCCCGTACGCGGAAGGTACGGATGGTCTGTCAAGCAACCAGTTTGGCTTTCGGAAGGGTAAGTCCACAGTGGACGCTCTCAACTCAGTGTTAAATACTGCCGAGATAGCGATCCAACGGAAAAGGCGAGGTATTCGATACTGTGCGTTAGTGACACTTGACGTGAAGAACGCATTCAACAGCGCAAGCTGGGATGCCATCGCGCTCTCGTTACACCGGCTTAGCCTACCGGTGGGTCTGTACCGGATCCTGGAAAGTTACTTCCAAAACCTTGGCGGTCTACGGGGAGTCAATCCCTGAGGTAGAACTAACTGCAGAACACGCGATCAGCACGGTGGATGAATGGATGAGCGCGAGAGGCCTGGAGCTCGCTCATCATAAGACGGAGGTAGTTATCGTCAACAACCGCAAGTCGGCACAACATGCAGTTATCCATGTGGGAGAAGTCGCGATCACTTCACAGCGGAGTCTGAAGTCTCTCGGAGTCATTATAGACGACAACCTGACCTTCGGCAGCCATGTCGACTATACATGCAAGAGAGCGTCGACTGCTGTTGCGGCTCTATCGAGGATGATGTCCAACAGCTCAAAGGTGTGCGCCAGTAGACGTAGGTTACTGGCAGGCGTTGCCGTATCTATCCTCAGGTACGGCGGCCCGTCATGGTCAAGAGCACTGAGGGTAACCAGTTACCTACAGAAACTGGAGAGCACCTACCGCGTGATGTGCCTCAGAGTGATATCTGCCTACCGCACGGTATGACACGATGCATCCTGTGTGATAGCGAGCATGATGCCAGTCGGGCTGGTCATTCGGGAAGATGAGGAGTGTTTCGAGCTACGTGGAAATAGAGGAGCCCGCGAGCGCACCAGGGTGACCTCGGTCGCCAGATGGCAGCGTGAGTGGGACAACTCCTCGAAAGGTAGGTGGACCCACCGGCTGATACCTAACATATCGAGCTGGGTGGGAAGACCCCATGGGGAAGTTCACTTCCATCTGACACAATTCCTGTCAGGCCATGGCTGCTTCCGACAGTACCTCCACCAGGGTTACCAAAAATACAGAATAATCTGCATTTATACAGATTTTTCAGCCATTTTCAGACCAAGAATCTGTATTTGCAGATATACAGATTTTTGAGAAATGATGTTACAAAAACTATTTTTTGAAATATTTTGTTCTGTTTGAGTAATACATTCTCTGTGTCTCTCTCAGCTTAGCCCTCTATATTAAAATATATATTTACTTTTGAGAGTGGTCGTACATTCTGAAAGGTAAAGATTTGTAATACACTCAGGTTAGCACCCAGTAAATGCCTGGGTGAAGTCTATTTCCAGAAACGTTAATTGTAATGTAATGTTAATTCTCAATTTTTTGTCGGAAAATTCGATAGCTACATGGGTCAACCTAATGTATATAACATTATATATCAACAAAAGTATTTAAATGAAGAAGAATCCAGCAAAATCCAGGTTAAACGACTCAACTGATTCGATACAGATATCGACACAGATTTTTCGAAGAATAAATACAGATGAAAAGATTTTTAAGGACAAAAATACAGATTTAATTTTGGCAACCCTGACCTCCACAGGTTCGAAAACGCGGAGGTCCCAGCCTGCCCTGACTGCCCAGGTGTAGACGAAACTGCCGAACACATACTGTTCGTATGTCCTCGGTTCGACGTCGAAAGAAGAGCAATGCTTGACGTCTGTGGCTGGGACACAACCCCTGATACCCTTATTCAGCGGATGTATCAATCGGTGGAGAAGTGAAACGCAGTCTCGGCTGCTACCACCCAGATTGCCTGTAGGCTACAGGTAATCTGGCGAACCGAGCAACAGACGACGGGCACGGCTAACTAGTGATTGGTTAGTTGGAGCGAAAAAGGCCGTGCGCAAAAAAGGGAGTGAATGATCTGTTCATGCTGAGGCAGGTTTGGCACAGCGACTGGTAACCGCGTAAGGGGTACCCCAGCCACCCCGAAGCAAGGCAGAAGAGCGAGTGTATAGGCGTATAAGTGAACTGCCTCATGCCAAGATAGGAGGGTCGTAGCGTAGTATGTTGGGACTTAGCTATCGATGCCTCATGGCGTGGCAGAGGAGTGAAAGGGTAAGCATCCAAGTCAGTCTCACACGGTATGTTAAGAGTGAGCACAAAAGTCAGTCTCACAAGGTATGGTAGAGGTGAGCACAAAAGTCAGCCTCACAAAGTATGAAAACGGTGATCACCCAAGTAAGCCTCGCATGGTATGTCAGAAGTGGGGCCTAAGAAAAATGTCCCACATGGGATGCCAGGGGGAGCGACGGGGGTATAATAGAGTGGTACGATCGAGAGTGAACCAGGTGATAGGGTGAGCATCCAAGTCAGCCTCACATGGTATGTTAGAGGCGAGCACAAAAGTAAGCCTCATGTGGAGTGTTAGAGAGTGAATCAAGGTGCGATAGAGAGAGCACCCAAGTAAGCCTCATACAGGACGTATGAACGCGTGAGTGAGAGTGAATGAGTACATCAAGTACAGCCATCCCCCCAGAAGTAATACCGAGAGGTAGTCCCTGGGGGGAACGATGGCGGAGCCCAATGGAGTTTAGTCGGTATTTATGGCAGCGTCACCATTCGAGCCCGACACACCCCCAGTACACCCTGTGTGGTAGCTTGGCATCTACTAATAGCACGTGTTCTGGGCTAGTACGTAAATGTATTCTCCATTGTAAAATACTTGGTCTACCGGAAGCTATAAATCCAAGGAATTTACAACATATTTTATGAAATTTTGCATCTCATTGCGATTTGTATGAAAATTTCACGCATGACCGCAATGTTCAACCTGTAGCTCCGGAACTGGAGGTCAAAATTAAATTAACTTAAATAGCAGCCTAAGGGTGCGTTGTAACTTTCCTTAAAGACCAAGTTTGATAACATCGGTTTAGACATTTGCGAGTAACCGATGTGCAATTGTAACCGCGCACCTTAACCCGTAACTCTGGAACCAGAGATCTGATCCAAATAAAATGGAACCAGAGATATGATCCCAATAAAAGAGAGTCGGCCCTCTGGGCCTCTGTTAGAAAGTCGAATTTTGATGCGATTGCATAGCTTTTCTATTTGAAAAAGTAAAAAGGTTCAGAGAACATCATGGGTAATCGCACTCTTTAACTCATAACTCCTAGACCAGAACCCCGATCTGAGTTTCACTCAGATCACCAACACCAATTGATGAGGAACTTAACTTTTATGAAAATTGACTTGGCCATTCTGAACAAAGAGGCGTGTATTTAATTCAGGAACTTAGTCACATCCACGAAGCTTCTAATTCCATCATAGGTAGGTGATCAAAGATGATTAAATTGAGCGTCAGTGAAGCAGACTCACAAGTTTCAGCAATTTAGAAAATAAGCAAAATAATTCCGGTTTTTATGAGAATTTCATATATTATCGCACTCTTCAACCCGTACCTAGAACTCCAATCCAGATGAACTTCAATAGCGACTTATGGCGATGTTATACCTTTCATTTGAATATAATATTGTTGAAATCAAAAAAACACACCCTGGGTTATAAAGAAGAAATTCCGAGTGATTTCATAACCTTTCTCTATGAGAAACGCAGAAATAAAAATTTACAATCATTTGCCTTTAGTTCCTAAGAAAAAATGATCGGTAGTGTTCTAGTTTTAGGCAATCTAAAATCTCAGGTAGATTAGATTCAAACAAACTAACGTAATAAAAACTTTTCCATTGCTAGCCACATAATAGGTTGTAAAATCTTCCCTTTCCCATAATTATAAATCATGCAAATTATCTACCGAAAACTGAACCTCTCTTCCGGATCGCTCCATAACCTGAGGTCAGAATTGAATCCCGGAGTATTCTCATCGATGGCAAACTATGAAAATAAAAAAAATCCGAAAACCAACTGATTAGAGAGTCTTATATGCAAATCACCTCTGAATCCTTATGATAACGCACGCACGCAACATTTTATCCCAGAAACCGCTACGTTTGATTGCCCCCCAAAACCAAGCCTGACTGGCCGGCATCGCATTGGAGTGTTGCTAATCAAACGAAGTCTTAGCGATAATGACCCCCTTCGGTCAGACTTTCGAGATGATGCAGCAGCGAAAACCAACGGGACTGGGGAACTTTTTCCTTGTCCTGACTGAAGGATCGATCATCGCTTTGGCAACTGACGACTAATGATTGCAGCAGAAGCAGCCGCACCGCTTTCAACCGGGACTCTGGTCATTAATGCCGTCTGGGAGCTTCTGCGCGTCTTCATCGATGAAGAAACGAAAGTAAAAACCTTTAAATCTTGATGAGAATTTAAGCACAAGAAGCAGGCTAATGCGCGCCGGATGGCGTTTTTATGTCTGGGGCTCCGAAACGCAAGCCCGGTATTTACTGTTAATGCTATAGCCCCACACACGGATGAGCACGGTCCTGTATCAGCTCACTCGGTGGTGCATGGAAGAGAGCTAAACGGAAAGTAGAGCATTTTCGAAAACAGAAACAAATGCTGCCCGAAATTCTTTCGTATTTTCGACGAACGCTTTTTGTGTTCCTCCCCGCGGAATGCGAAGGCGACTTTGGTCACCAACAACGCAATCACAGAATGAAAAAAAAAATATTACCCAAAATTAAAAACAACGTTAAAATCTGCAAAATTCGGCTTTTTGTCTAAACTGCCGAAAAATTCTAAATCAAAATTCGTTTCTGGCTTCTTCGTGTCATTCTGGCCCGGGACACTGACATCGATCTATCATGATCATATCACTCACTCGTCGTCTCTTCGCTGCTGGGCTGGTTTAACTGGAGCCGGAGGCAATCGGGGTTAGGAACAGCAGAGCAACTCATCGAAATTCGCTTACTGTTTGATCCTTTGGTTGGTTGGTTGGTTGGTGGCAAGCGACGAAGCGGTCGTACCGTTTCAAAGTCGTCCGACAGTGCGAAATACGGTAGCTGATTAATTTGGACGTTTGATTTGTTATAACCGAGCGCGATCATGGATCATTGTGTCAGGGGTGTAGTTGAAAGATCGGTTTCAATATGATTTTTTCCATAGAAATGAGTACAACCCATTTGGCCTGTCATCTCGATTCATCAAATCAAAACCAGCCAAAAAATGTCAGGCTGATGGCGAAGGTGCTTCCGATTAGAAAACCTCGGATCAGAGCGATTGGCGGAGAAAGAGGGCTAGAAAATGTGTCCCAAAACAGATAGGAATGTTTGGATGATTTTTCTGCGAGTTTATTTGATCTGGTTCCGCGTTGCTTTAGAAGTCGAAGAAGTGCAGACCGTAAGGCAGCACCGGTCAAATCGGACCGAGCAATACGTGCCGACAATCGTAGCTTTCTCGTTTGATCTTCTGCCGACGATTTGGGCTCATCCAACGCGGAGGAAGACTACCGAATCGTGCCCACTTTGACCTGCTGCTGATGTTGATGAAACTCATCATCATCAGTGTGATTGTCGTTGTCGTCGTCGTCAGCGATCCTCACGGCGGTGAAGGTTTGTGGTATTGAACGGCTTTATAAATAATTATAAGTGCACTTTGATGACCAGGGCGGCTGCCGCAGATGATTTGATGGCCCTATCAACTGTGAGAAGGTCCTTGACAAATGTCGTCTCTTTCTTCTCCTTTCGATCAGTTGCAGTCACAACACTGTCAGGCTAGTGTTCTGGTCATGGGTAATTATTCCGTCATCGTCGCCGCAGTTATTAGTCATCAGTAACGTGGTATAGGGGCAGGATCGCATTCAGAAGATTCACCTGGCTGGAAGAGTCCGCAGCGTTGCGCATCGGTAAGGCAACCTGGTGAATTCCCACTATGGGCTAGCCAACAAAAAGAGTTACAATGACTTTATAATAACTCCAAACGCAACCAGGACCATATAATTATCGGGAGCAGAGTTTGTGGAAGACCATCTCCTCGTCGGTTTGCTGGCTGTAGTAACTCCAGTAGCACTTCCAGAGAAATTCACCAACACGATCCATTTGATAGTCGGCAACGGCTTTAATCTGGATCAATTTGGACCAAGTTCGTCGATCGGGTGATTACCAGAAGGGAAAGATATATCATTCCAAAAAGGATGAATTTGAAATTGATTGCAGGGTTCGAGCCGAGCGCTTTCAATTTGCAGTCTTTGCTTTGGGCGAAGGTGTTTCGGATAAAATGTTTCTTTTTGTAAAACTGAATAAATAGAAGAGTAAAAGTATCGATCGTTATTCAATTTGCTACTGCGTGGAAATGGTGCGCCTACTGCTTTGCCATTTTCATCATTAGAGGCTTTCGGCAGGAGCTATAGTTGGAATATGCAACAAAATCAATGTCTACCAAAATTAGTATACATACCTATATGACAAAAGAGGGCGGGCATTGCGTGGGTGGTATATCGATTGCCTTGAACGCAGCTCACTTGGGTTTGATTCCCAACCCCGCACATAGGGTTAGAGATTTTTCGAGACCGCGACATAGATGAATGACCCGAAAGTTAAAACCTCTATAAACGAAATTTTAAAAAAATATGAATATATGGCTAAAGGTGGATGGATGAAGGGTTGAATTAATCAATATAACTACAATATTTCAAACGGACACATTTATTGACTTAGTGGGGAAAAATTTACGCAAAAATATTCTTTCTCCATTAAGGAGAAAAATGTTTAATGCCATCTTTGTGCGTAAAGAGCGCAAAACCTATAACTAAATTAGTTATGGAGTTTCGATTTCGTATCATCAGAATCCTAAACTAACATAGTAACTGAACATTTATTAAGGTCTTCAAAATTACACAATAGTATATTCAATTAAATTCACACATATTTATTATTGATTCGAATTACAAATGGCGATTGTGACGTTAGGTGTGTATTCCTACCGATTAGTTGTTTACATAAATCGCTCCAACTATTTTTACTTTTTGACGAGATTTGTGGAGTTTTTATCGTTGTTTGTCGTGTTAATCGACTCAGAATTTTGTTTTTAACATTGATATTGTGCAGTGTGAAAGTGTCTCCTGTTTGCTGTTGCGTTGCGAAAAAAAACAGCGAAGAACCCAATTGAGTGAACTTCTGCGACTTAACCACCAAAACTTTCCACTGAACGCAGCGCCATCTATATTTCATTGTTCGTATTCTCAGATCGGCAAGTGCATGCGATCACTGCGCGAAAACCGTCAAATCGGACGACGACTTTATCGAATGCATGGGATTTTGCAAAAATGTGGTACATATGCAATGTGGGAAACAACTTAACAAGCCGTTTTTTGAAAAAACTTGCGGAAAACCCAAATTTATTTTGGATGTGCAATGAATGTGTCAAGCTAATGAAGTTTGCTCGCTTTCGCGACATCGTTTCTTCACTTGGATGTGTTATCGCTGCTATCGCTGGGAAAACGGATGACGTCTGTGCTGAACTAAAGGGCGAGTTATCCAACTATAACCAGTAAATTTCGCGTCTGGCTAGAAAGGTTTCAACAGCTACTCCAGTCCGGCCAAACTCCGGTACCTCTCGACCACCTCAGAAACGTCGTCGCGAGGATGGCCCTGATCCGAGCAATATTCTTGTTGGTGGTCGAAAGCTAGTCGATAATAGCAACATTGTTACGGTTCCACCTCCCGTGCCGTTGCTCTGGATGTTCCCGCTTTCATCCTAGCGTTAGCAA
Organism: Topomyia yanbarensis; assembly: GCF_030247195.1. Classification (NCBI taxonomy): domain Eukaryota; kingdom Metazoa; phylum Arthropoda; class Insecta; order Diptera; family Culicidae; genus Topomyia; species Topomyia yanbarensis. The sequence continues at coordinate 337,579,883 of NC_080671.1, forward strand.
AGAGACTGTCGAAAAAATGTCTAAAAAAGGACTAAATTGTAACGAGGAGATAAAGGTTATTCCGCTTGTTAAAAAAGGCATAGACATCAGTACTTTGAACTTCATATCCTTCAAAGTTGGAGTTCACCCAAAGTACCGTGATGCAGCTCTTAATCCTGACACATGGCCGCAAGGCATACTGTTCAGGGGATTTGAAGACAGCCGTACCCAGAACATTTGGAACCCGACGACTGATTTTCCACCGCCTCCAGAAGAATCATGTACCTCTCTAATGCAACCCGGCCCATCAATGGTCCTGCAGAGGTCTCCGCAACGATTGGCCATGCCACTATACCAAGCCACACCGCCATTGTGAAGGAGTATCGATGCCGATCGCATACTGGAATGCAACGCAGTTGGTACTATGGAAACCCTCGATCCCCCAGCTACAGTCGAGCCCTTGCTGCCAGCGTTCATCAGTCGTCCCGGTACTGTCTGTGTGGGTGGGGAAAGGGTCTTCCAAGCCGCCTTTCTCGTCAAGTATTATAAAAATTGTAACGATACAACGGTTCAACCGATTCACGCTTCTAGCTCATCGTACGACTCTCGCCGCAAGCTGCTACCACCCCGTTCCTGCTCTCCGCATTCCGCCATCGGGTTCCAACGCATACTGGGACGTACCGCAGTTGGCACTATGGAAGTCCTCGATCCTCCCGCCACAGTCGAGCACTTGCAGCCAGCGATTATCAGTCGTCCCAGTCCTGTGTGTGGGATGGGTGAAAGGGTCTTCCAACCTGCCGCAAATGGCAAGTATACACCTGTTCCGAACACTTCAAGCGCTGATGTATTCTTCGCTTCCATTTTTTTGCCTTTTGCTCCGACATCTTGTTATCAGATGCCAACAATTTCTCTCGACGACGACGATAGTCGTATTTTGGGGCGCGACGCAGTTGATTCGGGATGCCTCGAATCCTTCACCACAGTCGACCAGGCGACCGTGAACCATTCCGATACTGTTCGTGGGATTGACGAAAGGATCTTCCTACACGGCAACATAGCTTCGCTCTCTGCTGTACCTGATTCGTCCTCCAACAACATCGAGGTTTACTACCAGAATGTTGGTGGCTTAAGTTCATCAACGGACAGCTATTTGCTCGCGACCACGGGTTGCTGTTACGACGTTATCGCCTTGACCGAGACGTGGCTCGACAACCGTACTCTGTCTCGCCAGGTCTTTGGTTCAACATTCGATGTCTACCGCTGTGACCGCAATGCTCTCAACAGCCACAAGATATCAGGCGGTGGTGTGCTTATCGCCGTTCGCCATGGTATAAAAGCCCGAGTGATCAAATATGAGCGGTGGGCGAGCTCCGAGCAAGTGTGAAACTTGCCGATCGCAATCTTTTCCTGTGTGTAGTGTATTTTCCACCTGACCGAATTTGTGATTACAGCCTGATCGATGTACATCTTTCCTCCGTTTCTTTTATCGCCTCGATCGCCGCCCCGTCTGATGATATCGTTATACTGGGCGACTTCAACTTACCAGGCTTGACGTGGTGCCAGGCAAATAATGGTTTTCTACGATTGGATATCGAAAAATCTGCGCTTATTAACAATGCCAGTTGTATTTTGGACAACTACAGCAGCGCAACTCTTCGGAAAATTAATAATGTCACCAACGAGAATGGACGTACATTGGACCTCTGCTTTGTAAGTGCCCGGGACTGCGCTCCGTACTGCTGCACTGCACCGACTCCTTTAGTCAAGCAGGTGCGTCATCATCCCCCACTACATCTTGTATTCGCTGGTAACCTAGGAGTGAATTTTGAAGACGTCTCAAGCTCTATCGTCTACGATTTTAAAAACGCTGACTACGACAGCATCGTTAGCACGCTGTTGGATATAAACTGGGACGAAAATCTTAACAATGATGACGCGAACGAAGCAGCGATGACGTTTTCTAATATTCTTAACTACTTAATGGACCGTCATGTGCCAAAACGAACAGTCAGCACAAATCAACACCCTCCCTGGCAATCAACAGTGCTTAGACGTTTAAAATCTGCCAAACGAGCTGCATTTAAAAAATTCTCGAAGCATAAGACACTTGCATTACGAAATCACTACTTTCAACTCAACCACGAATACAAACAACAAAGCAGATGCACCTTTTTTAAACACCAGCGAAACGTCGAGCGTTCACTGAAATCCAAGCCCAAGTCGTTCTGGAAGTATGTTAACGAGCAGCGAAAAGAATCCGGTTTACCCTCTTATATGTCGTTTAATGGAGTTTTAGGCACCGACACTAAGGAAATTTTCCAACTGTTCTCCGACAAATTTTCAAGCGTTTTTTTTTTCAACGAGCGCCTACCACCAAAACAAGTCGCTGCCGCCGCCAATTCAACTCCTTCTCTAGGACGCACCATCAATCGAATTTGTGTCGATAATGCTGCCATTCTTGCAGAAAATGCCAAACTGAAAGCATCTTGTTCCCCGGGTCCAGATGGTGTTCCCTCGATTTTTGTCAAAAAGTGCATCAGCGGGCTTCTTGAACCACTTCGGCGAGTCTTCGAGCTATCACTCACTACAGGTACATTCCCTTCCTGCTGGAAAGCAGCGCACATGTTTCCAGTTCATAAAAAAGGAAACAAATCGAACATTGACAATTATCGGGGAATCTCGTGTTTAAGTTCCGTATCAAAACTGTTCGAGCTGGTTATGTTAGATCCTATTTTCTTTCACTGCAAACACTACATTGCAGATGATCAACACGGTTTCATGCCTAAACGATCGACAACGACAAACCTGCTCTCATTCACAACATATGTAATGGATGGATTCGCTGACGGATTGCAAACCGATGCTATTTATATGGATCTATCTGCGGCCTTCGACAAAATCAACCATGATATCGCAATAGCGAAGCTGGACAAACTCGGCATTCATGGACAACTTCTGCGCTGGTTTCGTTCCTACCTCGATGGAAGGCAACTCCAAATCAGCATTAAGGACTATCTATCTACACCATTCTTCGCTACATCTAGCATCCCACAAGGAAGCCATCTCGGCCCAGTGATATTCCTCCTCTACTTTAATGACGTCAACATCAAATTACAAGGACCCCGCCTTTCTTTTGCCGACATGAAAATTTTTCAACAAATACGGGATAAAACCGATGCCGAGCTTCTTCAGAGCGAACTGGACAGCTTTAGTACGTGGTCATCACAGATGTTTCAAGACATTGCATCTTAAATTGCATATAATGCTTGAACTAAAAGCTATGCAACATTTAAATAACTTGACGTTTATGAAGAAAATGATCAGGGCCGTAGAGAGAAAATACGGGCCCGGGGGGTCCAACGTACGGGCCCCCACCACTGTATATTGCACGTGCACCACACAGTTAAAGTTTGAAATCCATTGTACTTACTGATATTATGTATATTACACTGAAATTATATTGTTATGTACCAGTTTTTTCTCTAGTTGTTTATAGTGCCAATGACGGTAAAAACGTAGGGCTGCCAATACTTTATAGTAATTTGCATACCTCTTCGCAAGTTTTGGTGACTTTGAAAACAGCCACTTTCGTCAATAGTATTAGTAAAAGTAAAGAAATGGAAAGATTAAAAATGTAGTAATTGCAAAAATTAAAAACATTATCTTAACAAAAAAAAAATCAATAATTCCCTTTTTTCAATTGTACAAAAAAAAACAACAGGAAAACTTAATATTTAAAGTGTGTACAGAAAAACTGAAAATCGTAAAATAAACCACATAAACAAATTAAAGTCAATTGTCATAAAATGTATAATCGAAAACAAAAACCAAAGCAAAACCTATAAAAATTGATAAAAGAAAACAAAAAACTAGACAAACAAATTGCAAAGATTAAAGAACTGTATCGATTTTGTTGGCTATTTTCGGCAAATTTGAGACTAAGAGAAACGAAAGCAATGAAATTGAAAGACGGATAGGTATTCTAGAGCGAATCAGTTATAAACTTAGAACGGAAAACTAGAACTAGGCAATTAAAACATAGTAACAAAGATTAAAGAAGTGGAACATTGTTGAACAAATGGTGAAAATAATAAAAAATCGGCAGATGTTGAAAAATTTTGAGAATCAATGAAAATGAAAAATAACAACTAAAAAAAATACGAACATTGATATAAAAATGCATAAAACTGAAAAGCTAGAAAAAAATAAAATATATTCAACATTAAAAACAAGAAATATTTAAAGCAATAGAAAAGTGAATAAAGCGTTAAGAAAGCATAAAAGTAGAGGAATAGATATAAAAGACAAAAATAAAATAAACATGAAGAAATTAAAAAAATGGATTGGACAAAAACAGACAAAATGGAAAACCAAAAACCGATTTAATCCACCTAGCAGTGAGATGAGACATTTCTTACACATTTCACTATTGGATTAGTTTGCAGAACTCACGAGAAGTAGGCACCCAATTAGAGGTGGGATGAAAACAGTTTCTAGTCTTGCACGAATAAAATCTCGAATAAACTGAATAAATTATAGAAATCAACAAAACGACCGAAATAAAAAAGTAAAGCAAAAAATGAAACAATAGGTTTTTAAATTCATAAAATGAGTAGAAAAATTAATGGAAATCATTATAATTTTGATCCAAATACACGAATCAAATTAGATTAGGTTATTACATAAAAATTAAGATTATATTTAGAAATAGTTATAAGATTAATAGAATAAATTGACTCATACTAACAAATTGAATGAAATAAAACGAATGACTGAACATGAAATGCATAAAATTAAAGATACGAATAAAATGAATCAGATAAATCAAATGAATCAAATGAATCAAATGAATCAAATGAATCAAATGAATCAATTAAATCAAATAAATCAAATGAATCATATGAATCAAATGAATCACATGAATCAAATGAATTAAATGAATCAAATGAATTAAATGAATCAAATTGATTTAATTCATCCAGTGAATACAATGAATCAAATTAATGAAATAGATCAAATGAATAAAAAGAATGGATGAACAAAATGAATAAAGTAAAAAATAAATGAAATGCATATATAAAACAAACGAATCAAATAAATAAAATGAGCTGGAGTGATAAAATGAATAAAAAGAAGAAAATGAGCAGAATTAAATGCATTGATTAAAATGAAAAATTGAACAACAGTAAAAGGTTATACATTAATATAAAGAAATAAATTGAATCAAATAAATTATTTGAATGAAATGATTTAAACTGAAAAAGTAGTCAGATTATTAAAATGAAGAAACTGAACAAAATGAATAAACTGGAAAAAATTAATAAAATACATACAATGAAAACAATGAATGATATGAGTAAAATGCACAAAAAGAATAAACTGATCAGAGTGAATCCAAAGAATGAAACGAATAAAATAAGAAAAATGAACTCAGATGAACAAAACGAATAAAAAGATGCGGAATGAAATTATTAATTAAAATGAAATGGTCATATATTTGAAGCCAAACAAATTTTTGAATAAAGATAATGAATAAACCGGATTGTACGAATTTGAAAACCATTGCATCAGAAAGTTTTGAAATGTTTTTGAAAATCCCATCTTCTGAGAAAAGGCTATTAAATATGCAATGGACTTTCTAGGGCTTCCATTTTTTTTTGGTTTTATTCTTTTTGTTTTCATGCTTCTTTACTTGACGAATTCAAAGTTTACTTTTTGGCCACATATTCCCGAAAAAAGATTTATGTGCAGAACAGAATTTACTGGTCCAGTATTTTAACGCGCAATTGAATACAGTAAAGTGAGACAAAGTCACATGTGCTTTCAAGCCCCTTAAACAGAGAACGACACAGGGAGAATGCGATTCGTGAATGAGACAGGTAGATATTTCAAAGTTTTTATTTGCATTGAAGTAAATAGTGTGAAATGTCTAGGCTATGTCGATTGCATAAAAGCCGTGTTTGTATTGTTTCGTTCGGAATTCTCGTGCAGGAAATATGGATAAATAAGTCCTATACAGACCAATATTGTGAAAAAGAAATGGTTCAAACTACTAAGTATATCCAAATATGGACGACGATAAGTTAGAAGACACATTGTAGTTGCATCCCCCATCGAGAGTGGGTACTTTGGGGACTTCTTTTCCTGGATCTAATTTGTGGATATTTTTGTTCTTTGATCCATTATTTTTCATGAAAGTTCGTACCAATACAACGAATGTGCAGCTGATACAACTCATGGTTCATTCGCCTGCGCCACGTTCCGTCTTCCATCTGCACGCCACCATAGATGGTACGCAACACTTTTCGTTCGAAAACTCCAAGGGCGCGTTGGTCCTCCACGAGCATAGTCCAGGTCTCGTGGCCGTAGAGGACCACCGATCTAATCAGCGTCTTGAAGATAATCAACTTCGTGCGGCGGCTAATTTTGTTCGACCGGAGCGTCCTCTGGAGTCCAAAGTAGGCACGATTTCCCGCTATGATCCGTCTCTGAATTTCTCTGCTGTTATCATTGTCGTCGGTTACCAGTGAGCCCAAATACATGAATTCGTCGACCATCTCGATTTCGTCACCGTCAATCTGAACTCGGGTGGGAGGTTCACATTGTCGTCTCTAGAACCTCTTCCTCTCATGTATTTTTTCTTCGAAATCCTGGCTTCAGCTTTCAGTCTTTGAGCATATATTTCATTCAAAATTCAATAGAGATACGAATAGTTTAAATATCGCACGTGAATTGTCTCTTTTGAAAATTTTCATCGTCAAACTTTCATATTACTCAGTTAAGTCAAATATTTTTCTGATATAGCCATGAATTTCCTTATTTATAGTGTAGATACAGGCTTTGAATACAATTGAATTAAAACTGAGTTGATGTAGCAGCAGACAAAAAATAGTTTTGTTTTCTCAAACCTTCGCAATTACAATTAATAAATATTTCAGATTGGCAGAAGATCTTATCACACAACTTAGAAATGGATACAGAAATAGCTAGATAGATGCTATAGAAGAGAGACAGAGAGAGAAAGAGAGAGAGAGAGAGAGAGAGAGAGAGAGAGAGAGAGAGAGAGAGAGTGAGAGAGATGGGGGGGCGTGTGAGGAATGGCAAATGATGGTTAATGCAGTGACATTATTTTTATAGGTATATTATTATGATATATTGATTCTTACATTCTTATCATAAATAATGTAAGTAGTAATTTTTGCTCCATAACCAGTATAACCTAAATCTTGCAAAAGAGCTAAATTCTCGCTAGATTTTTGGGCTTCAAACATACAGTTGCTTTCGGTGACGCCACAAGTATATTAGAAATCTTTTATCTCACTACTAGGTGAATTACTTGTTGATCTGTGTATTGATATACCACCCAACATTTACCTCATGATTGAACGCAATGCCTAATCCAAGGAATAAATACTAGAACTCACTGTTTCTTTATCAACACATTATTTTGTCTTTGAAGTGAACTTATATATTGATTTTTGAGAAAATAGTTCATTTATTATAAAGATAATTCACAAAATGTTCTCAACATCGAATTCCTCGAATCACGTAGATGTGTTTTCATACCCCGATATTCAAAATCGGTTTAGTTTTGCCCCTAAAACACCAGTAAAGCAATACTCTGTATGAAATAATCTCATTTTTAATTAGTGGAAATTGGTAAGCGAGGACTAAAAATACAAAATGTCTAATATCTCCGCCGCTCGTGCACGGATTTAGACAATCTATAGCTTGTTAGAAAGGTATTTTTACAAGCTTTCTATTTATGTGCAGTTTGTGAACAATATTCTATTGTTCGAAAGTTATTTGCAAAAAACCTGCTGTGTTTTGACAAAATCGCCCATATCTCAGAAAGTAAACAACATATCGAAAATCAAAAATAATAGTGTCAAATGGCAACGTTAGGCCTTTCATTTGAAACTAATTTCATTAAGATCGGTTCAGCCATTGCTGAGATAATTACATGACATTTTGTACATACATACATACATACACACACACACATACAGACATTGTCTCAATTTGTCGAGCTGAGTCGATTGGTATATGAGACTCGGCCCTCCGGGTCTCGGAAAAAGTTCAAAGTTTGAGCGAATCCTATACATTTCTTTTGTAAGAAATGTAAAAAAGTAAAAAAAAACAAAATAGTATACCATAGAAACACAAAATCGAAAAAATAACAAAAAGAAATTGAAGAAATAGATTAGATTATTTAAAGAATGGAAAAGAGCATTTGAAATGAAACTTGACAGAAATTCAAACAACAGCCTAAATGTAAAACGAAGAAAAAATGCGCATAATGGCAAAAAAAAGATAAATCAAATGTTTTCTAGAAAAAAAAACAAACCTATTGGAAAATGGCCAACAGAAAAAGCACTTTCAAAATATGTTGTATGGAGAAATGAAGAAAAACAAAAATGAACAAAATGAAAGATTAAGGAACATGTGTAAAAATAAGTAAAGTTATATTGAATTAGCAATGCGAAAAAATAAAACTACGGAAAACGGAAAGGTAAAAACTAGAAAACATGTACCAAAATACTTTTGGATACGTGATATTACTTTCAAACTTTTAACCTGTACACTTGTTGGCTGTTTAACATAATGTCACGTATCCAAAATGGCGACCGTGACAGGACCAAATTTAACATATCCTTTAGTCAGGCCACTTGAAACGAGGCCACACTCATATTTTCCCACAGATCGTAAATTACTTGAACGATCGTTTTCAAATCCAACTTGCATAACCAGATGGGCGCATTCCAGTTAAACCATTCTGGGTCGCACCACTTGTTATAGCAACATTCTCACTAGGACATTATGTTAAATTTGGTTTTTATGACCTGTGACCTGAGAAGGATTCACATTGGTGCATGTAGGGATTGGTTTTGTGGGAATTATTTGTGATGCTAGAAAGTAAGTCCGTTACAATACGAAAAATGTAAATAAAGGGACAATAAGACATTTTAGAATGAATGGATTGCCACAGTAGGCGTTTGCTGAAATTGACGCATTTTTTCGTGGTGCTGAAAATTGAGTTCTTTTGAATTTTCATTAAATGTCAATTGAGCAGGGTTTTCCGACGGGAAAATGACCTTGGAATGTACCGCTAGGTCTTGTCATTCTGAAATGGGTCATTGGAAAATCGGCAGAGCTAACACCTTCTACATCCCGAAATCAAGTTGTTTGCATGAAGATACCATATACAGAAATTAATTCATAATACCGCTGCCGACCAGTGGGATTTGGAAGGCTAACACACACACAATAAGACATTTTGGAATGAATTTTAAAAAAAAGGAAAAATGCAAAAATATAGAGAAAAAGAAAATAGAAAAACCTGTTTTAATCCACCTAGCGGTGCAATTGTGCCTTTCTCATTTCTCTAAACTATGGCACGGAGGCTTTTTATGTTCAACATAATTGTGGAAATGTCCATTACATTCTTAGTACACTTTGCACTTATACACAATGGCATGCCAGCCACGAACTTGATGAGCTACGTGTCGACGGTGAAACACTTGAAACAAAAAAATATCATACTCCATTAGCCTAATCAGGATTAGATCAATGTTATCTGCTTGCTAACTCATTTTGTCATGCGGGGATGGGTATGTGAGGAGGGCGAAAGTCCCATGAACGAACGACTCCCCAGCTTAAATTGGTATGCTTTGTAATATAGTGGTGGTTTAAAGATGATGGGGTTGAAAGGGAGGGGTATGAGGTGGTGGTCTGAGGGGTGATTTAAGGAGATTTTTAAAGGAGGGGATTGAACAGTAGAGGGGGGGTGTAACCCCTCTCCGTAAACCATCAACTACGCCCCTGTTAAAATCCAGAAACCTTATGCGAGTCGAAAAAAAAATTATTTATTAGGTTGAAGTTTTTCAGAGTGATTGCATAACCTTTCTATATGAGAAAGGTAAAAAATGTGCAAAATCCAAAAAAGTGAATCTTCGTCAAATTTGTTTTCGTGTTTGCATCAAATTTCAACGTTTTATGCACCTTGAATACATTTAGCATCAAAAATAAAAATTCTATTTTTAATTTTTCCTATAGTTTTTATGAGAAATTTCTGTGTGGCCGCACTCTGAAACCCGTAATTCCGGAACCAGAATTCCAGCCGATGGGAAGGTTGCACCTTTCATTTGAGACTAAGTTTGGGCAAATCGGTCCAGCCATCTCTGAGAAAAATGAGTGACATTATTTGACACATACGCACATACATACACACACATACACCCACATACACACACATACACACACACATACACACACATACATACACACACACATACAGACTTTTTCCGATCTCGACGAACTGAGTCGAATGGGATATGACACTCGGCCCTCCGGGCCGGGATTAGGTTGACGTTTTTCAGAGTGATTGTATAACATTTCTATATGAGAAAGGCAAAACGGAATGATAACAATGAATGGAGCAAATAGACAAAAAAAAAAAGTTTAAAAGTTTGATGGAATGACAAAAGAAGAAATAAAAAAGCAGGGTATTAAAGTATGAAACAACAGAAAAAATAAAATAGTATGGAAAAATTGCAAATGAAATGGAATAACATAGCAATGACTATAAATTAAGGTAAGTGGTAGTGATAAAAATGCAACAGCGTGAAAAGATGGACAAAATAAAAATATGCTAACAATGTAAATAGATAAATAAGGCAGAAAGTTGAATAGCAGATATACAAAAAAATCTACAGCTTGAAAAAAATTAAAACACTTTTTTATGATGTCTTCCGTTTTAATTCCACTGTTTTATGAAAACTTCAAAAATGCACTTTTATATCACAGATACGTATTACGGCCACGATTTGAAGCCTTCATCAGTGTTTGTATCAATATGCGAAAGACTTCAAAAAAGAAAAGTGTTTAATATAAAATTCCACTAAGTCGCCCAAAACAGTGCTTTCTAAAGTGTTCTAATTGATCAACGAAATTTTAACAAAATTTAAAAAAAAACATGTAAAAATAAAAATATGGGGAAATAGCGAAACATGGATCAAATTACAAATAAGGGTTGTGGTTGGATTTTACGCTATGCTGGTTTCGAAAACATTCATAAAAGCTAAATAGGCTCTGCATTATTTCTTATGTAGTTCGTAGCACAAAATATATCATATATTATTCACATTCGCCGCAGGGTGTAATGTTGTGGTAGAGCATTTAGGTGTATTTTTTCGCATTTGTGAACAGTTTTGTTGATTTAGTGGGGGTAGTACTTCACATCCTTCATTATCCACAAAAAATCAAAAAGCACCAGTCACTCTCGCTGTGAAGGATAACCCAAGCAAACTTTGCTCTACTCTACAGTAAACAAACACGGGGCGACACTTCAGTGTCTTTCGAGAATCTTTATGAGGAGCATATAATTCGTTGATCCATTGAAATGAAGGTCCTGTGGGGTAAAGTAAATCTGAACCCAAATTATGGTGAGCACTTTTTAAATATATTGGCCAACACCGAGAGGGGCCCCACTTATTGATTAGGGTTTGCAACCCGAGGATGATGTTTATGATTACTGTGTGCTAGACGATTTATAAAATGGTGCTGAGAGTTCCTGATGAAGAAAAAATTGCAAAATAATCCACTGGATTCTTCCGGGCGAAATCCGAATTACCTGAACAAAGACCCGGAATTTGCCTCCGAAAACAAGTGTGGCAACCTTGAATAGAAGGTTGAGAAGTTTTTTTTGCTTTCTAATTACTTTTGATAATAATCCAGCGGTTGCGAAGACAGAAAATTCAATAAATAAAAAAAAAATGATTCCATATTGACGAAATTTGAAGACAACCTCATGACTTCTAATCAAATCATTAATTTTTTACCCCTAGCAAGTCTGATCTTATTTTTTTCGATTATAGAAAGTTTAACCTTAGGATCATTCGCTTCTTCATTTAGGTTAGAAAATTTTCTTTAAAAAAAAAAATTCTCCATTCCTATGTGCAGGATTAGGAATCGAACCCATATGAGCTGCGTACATGGCAGTCGATGTACCAACTACGCTATGCCCGCCCTGGTCTGATGTAATTGGGTGCAAATACATATTATCAAATATGCAGTAGTTTATAATTTTCGCTATTCTAGTTACATCATAAACAAGATATTGATTTTTTTGGTGAAAGTATTGGCCAAAATTTTAGATTCTGTTAAAAATCCGGGCCCCCTTCAAAACTCCAGGCCCGGGAGGAAGCACTCCGTCCCCACCCTCTCTCGGCGACCCTGAAAATGATCCCTTTAAAAAATCAACCTGCAGCAAAATGGAGATCAGCGTTCTAAATGGAAAATTTGCGGCGAAAGGTGCGAAGATGTCGCAGCACTATCGGAACACTCAGATTTTTTTTACGTGGTTTTTTACGCGGATTTTGAAATTTACGTGGTTTTAATTTACGCGGCCTATATCCCCCGCGTAAAAAAACTTGAGTGTATTCTATTTTTAGGTTTGGGAATTAAACAACACGAGTATGTATCTTTCCAATTTCTTACTCAGATGAAACATATACCATAGAGAATGCAGATTATATGTGAAAGGAAATGACGAACGTTTTTAAGAAACTGGTGTATAGAACACAACATCCGCAAGAAACCTTAATTGAAGAGCAACCGGAATGTTTCAATTGCCAAATGCTCACTATTCACTCTGCACAATTTGTTGAGAAATACAATTGTGTATCACATACATCGATATTATATTCAACTTTAGCAGCCGCTGCGCTTTCGCTAATAGATGTAAATGCTGATGTAACGAAATCTGCACGACGAACGCGTGTATCCCACGCGTTTGATCGCAATTTGCGCAGGTAAAAATGCAAATAAAAGAAATGTATAATACACCATTTTCTTCGTTTTTTAATTGCGCTGTGTAAGTGAAAGTTCGGAATTTATTGAATCAATGATACATAAATAGGTTTGAACAAAATAAAACAGTGAAAAATCGCTGTTTTGACTTTTTTCACAAAAATTACTATAATTTTGCGAATTTTCAACCGATTTGAAAAAAATCAATTGATTCTAAAAGTTGAAAGAGTGATCTTGATTTCGTTTCAAATAAATTAATTAAAAAAATTAAAAACGATAATATAATACTAATTGTTACTACCCTAGTAAAACAACCAGTATTTAAACTGGTATTGTCACGAATCACATTTCCACGGACAGCACGAAACCTGACGAAACACTAACGGCAACCGTACACTGGGGTACAAATGTACCCCACGCCAACTTTGACACCTGCTTCCACGAAGGCTATTAGCAAACTGGCTATACCATCTTTTCCTACTCTTACTAGGAACTCTCAATTGAATTATGGTTAGGGTCCCAGGTCGGTAAATGCCGAATTCTCGTTTCTACACGGCCCCAAAGAAGTCATGGGGTACATTTGTACCCCACTGCAACATTCTAGGGTTAACAAAGACTGTATAGTGTAAAGAGCTATTTATATATATATATATATATATATATATATATATATATATATATATATATATATATATATATATATATATATATATATATATATATATATATATATATATATATATATATATATATATATATATATATATATATATATATATATATATATATATATATATATATATATATATATATATATATATATATATATATATATATATATATATATATATATATATATATATATATATATATATATATATATATATATATATATATATATATATATATATATATATACGTTACAAGTGCAACCCAGCCTGACTCCAAAACGATTCCAATCACGAAGTCACAAGTAACATACAGCCCAGTCATCTATTCATCAGTTCATCGTCATCAGTTCCCATCGCCGAAACCATCGGACACATCCGTCCAGTCCATGGCACCTGCACCAAGAATGATTCGTCAGCTGAGCACCCAGACTGCAACGCCAACAATTTGTGTTTTCAACAAATAATATGTAGGTTCAGGTTTAATCGATATGAAGCAATAAAGTCAGTCTTAGTTCGATCGTCAAACCATATAGTTTAACTTTTTAAAAAAACCATCCGAAGTCCATACTTCGGTAAGTGGCGCAGTCTAGTTCGCGGAGAGTGAAGTGAAGTGATAATCATAGTGCGATTGCAGTGATCAGGATCCAAGCTTTACTTATCCGCACGAATAACGCTCCAGTTTTCCCTGCCGAGGAAACTCATCCGTGGAAGAACACCAAAGGATTTGAGCAGAGAAACGTTAAGGTTAGTCTAATTTTAATTTAAACGCAAGTTATAAAACCTAGCATAGGTTCATATAACTTTGCCAGCATTATAAACCCTACTAATAGCACAGAGGCAAGCCCCCACCAGTGGTAAGCAAACCTCTAAAATATCACAACGCGATAACTAACATAAAATATATAAAAACTTTAAATCCGAACGTACCGAAAAATAATTTTAAGAGAAGTGTTTATTTTGTAACCAAATAACAGTGAACGTGATCATAGTTTTCCAGAATTTTGACTAGCTTTTACGCCTACCTACTATTTCCTATTAACTAATCTAAAGATGAATGAGTCTATTAGACTAGACGCTCTGCAGCAAGAGCTAAACGAGACCGTAGGGAGATTGAATGCAAGAGAAATTGAATTAGCTAGAATGCAGGCCGATGTTCCCGAGCTGCAGCGAAGACTCAACGAGGCTTTGCAGCAGGTTGAAGCTCGCGAAGAAGAGATAAGACAGTTTAATTTTCCCTCCAATGATCAGGAGCTAGACCAACTGAGACAGCAGGTAGCTCAATTACAAGGCAATTCACAAGGGACTGTAACCAATATTGACAATGAATTTTCTAGAGGCAGAGTGCCCGACTTGATCAAAGGCCTTCCGCAATTCTCGGGGAATGCCAAGCAATTGAGCCAGTGGATACAATCCGTCGAAAGGATTCTCAATTTATATAAGCATTTAGAAAATACTTCACTTTTCCCCCTCTGGTTGCAAGAAATCAGAAATAAAATCATCGGAGAAGCTGGTGACCTTTTGGCTTCTAACGGCACACCACTCCTCTGGACAGCAATTAAGAGTGAGCTAACCATTCATTATGGAGACAAGAGGGAGCTTTCAACACTCCTTCAGAAGCTCTTTTCGTTACGCCAAAATCGCAACTCAGTAAATGAATTTTATACGCAAATTCAAGATTGTTTCACAGGGATATCCACACAGATCCAGATGAGCTCTGAGTGGAACCATCCAGCAGATTTAGTCAAATTTGTCGATAAACTATGCCTAGAGAAATTCATTGACGGACTCGAAGAACCATACACGTCACATGTCGGTATTCTTCAACCTAAAAACCTTAATCAAGCCTTCCAATATGCAATCGAAAAGGCAAACAAAATTGCACGAAGAACAGGTGACTTTGACATTAACTACAAAACGAAAACGACTCAGCTCAATAAACCACCCCCAGTTCCGATGAGACAAAATTTCCCTTACATTCAAAACTCACAGAAAACTGGTCAGCTCCCTAGATTGCCATATAACCCACCATTTGTACCACGAGACCCACGAACATTTCAACCGAAACCGTCATACCCAAACCAACAACCCTTCAGACCACCGGCATACAATAACCAATTTCAACAAATTAATTCCTATAGAGCTGCAAATAATGACCGACCATTAAATTTCAAACCTCCACAAGAAGTTGAACCAATGGACGTCGATCGATCTATCCGATCTCGTCAAGTTAATTATATGAATCGACCTAACAATCAACAACCGTACCCACATTATAACATTGAGGAGACAAACCAGAACGAACAAAATTTTCAAAACCACTTCGAATATAACGAATGGCAAAATTATTACTACCCCACAACGATCGCTCAGAACGAAGAACCTCAAACAGAATCAAGTACAAACTTAAACTCCAACATTCCAGGCACAGATGACCTAAATTTTCACTTGAATCTCGATACACCCAACGCAACATGAACAATTTCATTCCATATATAGTTCTACACAGTTCTAAAGGTGAACTGAAATTTTTAATTGACACGGGTACTAACAAAAACTACATAAGCACACGCCTCGTCAACATAAATAATTGCAGGAAAACCGTGCCAGCACGAGTTAGAAACATCAACGGCACCCATTCTATAGATAAATTCATTGAATTCAACCCCTTTCCAAAAATACAACCAAATAAACTAATTTTCTATGTTTTCGATTTTCATTCGTTTTTTGATGGACTTATCGGCTACGAGACTCTTAGACAATTGGAAGCCGAAATCCTGACAGCATCGAATGAGTTAAAAATCTCTGGTGTTAACATACGAATGCTACGAAAATACCCAGAGCAATCTCGCACCCAACTAAATGCACATGAGACCAAATTCGTTCGTGTTAAATTTGAAACTGACGGTGACCTTTATATCTCAAACGATCGAGAAATTGCCCCAGGAATATTCATTCTCCCAGGACTGTATCGATCTGACAATCACTTTGCCAGTGTACTTGCGACAAATCGAAATTCGGAATCGAAAGAACTAGAGTTGGAAAACAACATCAAGTTGGAATTAAATAACATAGAATCCACATCATTTACTGCCCCTCCGATATCCAAAAAGAAGCAAAAGACAAGCATAATGGAACAGATTCGGACTGATCATTTAAATTCAGAAGAACTTAGCGGCTTGCAAAAATTAATCTCTCAATATGAAGAAATATTCCATCAAGAAGGGAAACCTCTTACCTTCACCAATGCGGTAAAACATAGAATAAACACTAAGGATGATATACCCACACACTCCAAATCATACCGTTATCCCTATTGCCACAAAGAAGAAGTTCAAAGGCAAATTTCCAAAATGTTAAGCCAAGGGATAATCAGAGCATCAACTAGCCCCTGGACATCTCCCATTTGGATTGTCCCGAAAAAAAGAGATGCTTCCGGACAACCCAAATGGAGGTTAGTTATTGATTACCGGAAAGTAAACGAAAAGACTATTAGCGACCGGTATCCAATTCCAAATATAAACGAAATCCTAGACAAACTAGGAAGAAGCATGTACTTTTCCACCATCGATTTGGCTTCAGGATTTCACCAAATCGAGGTTCACGAAAAAGACATTCAAAAAACCGCTTTTAGTGTAGACAACGGTCATTATGAATTTCTTAGAATGCCTTTTGGGCTCAAAAATGCTCCCTCGACATTCCAGAGAGTAATGGACCATATACTAAGAGAACACATCGGCGTAAGATGTTTGGTTTATATGGACGATATAATCGTCTTTTCCACTAGTTTACAAGAACACCTTGTAAACCTCGCAAAAATATTTGAAACTTTGAAATCTTTCAATATGAAAGTCCAACTAGACAAAAGTGAATTCCTCCATAAGGAAGTATCCTTTTTAGGACACGTTGTTACGCCCGAAGGAGTGAAACCAAATCCAGCCAAAATTGGCGCTATTAAACAGTGGCCATTACCTAAGAACGAAAAGGAACTCCGCGGTTTCTTAGGCGTTCTAGGTTACTATAGGAAATTCATTAGGGACTTTGCAAAAATAGCAAAACCACTCACACAAGCCTTAAGAAAAGGAGAAACCATCGAACATACAAAGGAATTCGTTTCAGCTTTCGAAAGATGCAAAAGCATCCTCACAAGCAGTGATGTACTGATCTATCCAGACTTCTCGAAAACATTCATTTTAACTACAGACGCATCTAAGTATAAGTATGCGATTGGTGCCGTTCTATCGCAAGGTTCCATTGGGCAAGATAGACCGATTTCTTTTGCTTCTAGAACATTGACGAAAAGTGAGGAGAACTACTCTACTATAGAAAAAGAGCTCCTTGCTATCGATTGGGCTTGTAAATATTTTAGACCGTACCTATTCGGTCGAAAATTTACCTTGTTCACAGATCACAAGCCGTTAACATACGCTATCAATTTGAAGGACCCTCATAGTAAGCTCGTGAGATGGAAATTAAGGTTAGAGGAATTTGACTATGAAATCCGACACAGACCAGGAAAGCAAAACGTTGTAGCAGATGGCTTATCACGAATCATATCCAACAAAACTGAAATGAATAACAATGAACAAGACGACGATTCATCTGACAGCCAAACAGTACACTCTGCCGATACTGACGACGGAGAATTCATTCAAATGACCGAGCTACCTATTAACTTCTTCAAAAATCAAATCATATTGAAAAAATCTGACGGACAAGAAGACAATATTTATGAACAAATCTTCCCTAATATTTATCGCAGAACTATTACAAGAACTACAATAGGCGTTCCTTTCGCATTAAAATTTTTTAGAGATTACCTACATCCATCAAGAATAAATTGCATAATGTGTCCGGAAGAATGGATAAACATTCTCCAGCACACGTACAGGACATACTTCTCCCGGAGTCATTCCATAAAAGTAAAACTAACACAATCTATCTTGCAGGATCTCCGCACACCAGAAGAACAAAATACAGCCATGGAAGAAACACACGACAGAGCGCACAGGGGTGCCGAGGAAAATCAATCAGTACTAATAAAAATTTTTTATTTTCCACAGATGAAGAAAAAGATACAATGTTTCGTTAATCTTTGCGCTATTTGTTTAGAGAACAAATATGAGAGAAATCCGTACAAAATTAAATTTGCCGAGACACCCATTCCCAAAAAACCTCTCGATATTTTGCATGTAGACATTTTCATTTCTATGCCCAACATATTTCTTTCGACAGTAGACAAACTTTCTAGATATGCGATACTAATACCCACCAAGTCTCGATCTATCCCAGACATAAAACGAAGCATTACAAAACTTTTTACAACGTACGGTACTCCCAACATGATTGTCTGTGATAATGAACCTGCTTTTAAATCGGTTGAAATCCGAGGCCTTCTGCAAAGACTAAACGTTGAAATTTATTTTACCCCTTCAAACAGTAGCGAGTCGAATGGGATCGTAGAACGGTTTCATTCCACTCTGTCTGAAATCTTTTTGACGTAGGACTACGTCTTTGTTTTCGATATAGGGGTACACGTTGCAAATTCTACAAAAATGGTATGTAACGAAAAGTTGTCCAATTTTAAACGCATATAATTCAGCCATCTCACGATAAATTTTCAAATTTTTTGCGCATGTCGCCCCGAAATACTTCTAAGAATAGATTCCAATAGATAAACCCAAAGATGTTTGATATCATGGCATTAAAAATTTAAATAATGAACAACCTAGTCAAAATATCGCGCATTTACACACAGAAGATAACGCTTCCCTAGTCCAGCACGACAGATTTGTATACCTAGCGCGCTACGCTTCTATGAATGACGTCATCATCGACTATTTAAACGGACGGATTTCGCCGAAGCAGCTCAGTCGCCTGTTGAGCGGCAGGCGAAGCAGATCACTGCGCTGTGTGCTTTTACAGCCAGTGTAGCTGAGTTAGAAGTCCGTTACACTGCCTGTGGAGGTACGCTACCCAGTGAATGCGAATGAGCTTGTCCGTATGCTTTTTTGTGTTGTGCTCGTTTCCAGCACATTTTTATGTATAATTATTCGTACACAAAATAGTTTGTACATGCGAGCTCCATTTGCAAACACGGTTACCATAGTGTCGTGGTATTAGTTGTCTCTTTCGCTCTACCCATCATCATCAGCGTTGATTCATTTTGCTTTGTGCGCTTGGGTTTAATGTTTGGGGCGAATGTGTAGGTAGATGGATCTAATTTGTTACTAAATTGCACAACGAAAGTTTATTATTTACGTTCGATCAATTCATTGATTCATTTCCCCATCACGTGATTTATTTCCACTCAGCCTATAGTACTTTGATTCTACTAATAGGTACATACTACAAAGCCTATTTATGAATGAATACACTGCCACTTGAAAAACCGTTGCAAAAACACATCTTGTGCATATATAAAATTGTTTTCGATTCTTATATATTTATAGTTTCGATATATGATTAAGACCAATGCATGCGCTATATTTATATGCCTACTTTAGGAAAGTTATAATAATGGCAAAATATTAATAGAATGCATGGTCTATACATGAAATGTGATTATATTGTCTAAAATTTGATTTTTCTTCACTGGTCCGGGTTTTTTACCACACACAATCGAAAAGGTTTTACAAGCTAATCTTATTCTATAAAGATTTAGTTCCACATATTTGTTCGGTCACAGTTTTCTGTACTTTCTTCAGATCTTCTTAAATAAGTTTAATCGGATTCGATCACCTACTTACAAATAAAATGACCTGATAACCAAGAAGGTTTGGTTCAATATGTAATATTGGATGTTGATTGGTTGTGATTAAACCATACGTAAGAAATATGTTTGATTTATTATTGCTATAAATGTACTATGAAAATAAATATTTTACATTAAGTAGTATAGTTCTACGTCTACAGCTCGTGCAACCCCATAGGGCTGCTCCTTGTAGTTTTATGCATCAAACAAAAATATAATGATCTATCAGACAAAGAGTTATACAGAGTGGCAACTTCCTTATACAATTCAACCATACATACTGCAACTAAATTAAAACCTGTTGAGTTATTTTTCGGAATTAAGGAGGGAGAAGAACGACCATTTAATTTAGAAAGGATTTTAGAGAACCGTAATGAAATATTCGATGAAACCGTTAATAGACTTCAGCAATATCAACAGAAATCGATAGGCTTTCATAATAAATCCAGATCAGAAGAACCTACATTAGATAGGGACGAAATGGTTCTCAATAAAAGACAAGGCATCAGAAACAAAAAGAAACACAGATATAAATTCCAAAAAGTGAAACTGAATAGACGAAAAACTTACATTGATTATAGAGACATAAAGCTACACAAAAATAAATTAAAACGGAAGAGGAAACACTGAAAAACTATTTTTTATAAAACTACATATTGTGTCAATCATTCTTATTACGTATGACTAACAATACTAACTAATTCATACATCCAAATTTCCAGGGATGTCACCAACAACTTCCAACATACTCTGCCTACTGATAAATCTCATCCCAACGCTATGCGCAAATCAACTTGTTATACAAAATTTACACAAGAGCCCAGTTTTGCTAATCAAACAAAACGAATGTAGAATTCAAACTGGAACCACGAAAATTATACATCCGATCGATTTAGCAGCAATAGGAGAAACGGCTGACACCTTGACAAATACATTTTGTAATAAACTAACAACCACTAACCCATTAGGAGAAATAATCAAGTTTAAAATAAAAAAATTATACGCCAGCCTCTACGGCCTGAAACCACTCAACCATCACCGCCAAAAACGCTGGGACACTCTAGGGACAGCATGGAAATGGGTAGCCGGATCACCTGATGCAGACGACCTGAGGATCACCAACATAACCATGAACGATCTAATAGACCAAAACAACGAACAATTTAAAATCAACAAAAACATAAATCAGAGAATTCAGGAGTTGACAACATCTATAAACCTAATTTCCGTTAATCTAAACCGTAACAAACAAATAAAAAGAGACTGGGAAACAGTTATACTAATGCTTAACATCGATATCATAAGTAAATTGCTAGAAGACATCCAAGAAACGATCACGCTATCCAAAATATCACTTACCAACAACAAAATTCTATCCACACACGAGATTACAACAATAAAAACGCTACTACAAGACCAAGGAGTGGAGCTCAACTATCCGGATGAAGCTCTACAATATGTAACCACAAAAATTGCTATTAAAAATCAACAACTTCTCTATATCTTGCATGTACCCCAGTTAGGAAATACAACGTCAATCGTTTATAACGTCTACCCTTTGATCAATGATAATCAAATGATCATCGACTACCCTACTCACGTCATGAAAAGCGGAAATACCATATTCACCACTGAAAACCCATCAGACTATGTTCAAAAGTCATCATATATACGAGAACTTGAAGACAAATGCATACGACACATTATTCTAGGGAAACACGCACTATGTAACTCAACATTCGCCAATCACACCATCCAGAAGCTCATAAACGAGAACACAATACTGTTATCAAACGCAATAGACAGTATGTTTCATACAACTTGTGGACCAGATAATCGAACACTTAACGGAAACTTCCTTATCAGTATCTCCAACTGCACAATCACCATCAATAATCAGCAATTCCAGAACACCGAATCAATCGCACCTGTTGAAACATATCAAGGAGCTTTTCATAATCTCCTAATTAAATGGAATTTACAAGACTTCGGTGACCTGAGATTGATCAATAACGTTACCATTGGAAATCGCCAGAAACTAGAACACGTTTATCTCCAGCAACATACACTTAATCTAAAATTTTGGACACTGTTCGGAAGTTATTCAGCGTCGACATTATTAAGTTTTGTCTTCCTAGCATTACTTTGGATCAGATGTAAACCCAATTGTTTCCAACCCAGAAACGTAACTTATAAAATAGATGTTCAACCTCCAGTATCCGAAACGGGACTTTCGGATCTCAAAGGGGGAATCGTTACAAGTGCAACCCAGCCTGACTCCAAAACGATTCCAATCACGAAGTCACAAGTAACATACAGCCCAGTCATCAATTCATCAGTTCATCGTCATCAGTTCCCATCGCCGAAACCATCGGACACATCCGTCCAGTCCATGGCACCTGCACCAAGAATGATTCGTCAGCTGAGCACCCAGACTGCAACGCCAACAATTTGTGTTTTCAACAAATAATATGTAGGTTCAGGTTTAATCGATATGAAGCAATAAAGTCAGTCTTAGTTCGATCGTCAAACCATATAGTTTAACTTTTTAAAAATACCATCCGAAGTCCATACTTCGGTAAGTTATATATATATATATATATATATATATATATATATATATATATATATATATATATATATATATATATATATATATATATATATATATATATATATATATATATATATATATATATGTGTATATATATATATATATATATATATATATATATATATATATATATATATATATATATATATATATATATATATATATATATATATATATATATATATATATATATATATATATATATATATATATATATATATATATATATATATATATATATATATATATATATATATATATAGCAAATATCATTCCTTCGGCAAGTATCCTCCATAGATAGGAATGCTAACGGTGTACCTCGTATGAAGCTGATTTCAGATCACGATGGTTCGAATACCGCAAAAAAAAGAAATCAAGTAATAGAAATGTTGGCGCGATGTTTGGGTGTTTCCTGTAGATCAACGATAAACTGGGGTTTTTTTATTAACTCTTGGGAAACCCTCATTTTCCCATTTCCATTTTTTTTCATTTTGACATCATATTAGCTTTATATTGTGCTATACAACATCGATCTGTCAAAACGAAACAAGCATTATTTCAGCATCTAGCTATGCTTTTAGCTGAAAAATGCTTTGTAAGAGCGTCCCTAGTAACAATTGAGGTTTTATGATAGTTTTATAGCCCCTGATAAAACTTAGATTGCACTTGTAGCATGCTATAAAACTTCAATTGTTACTTGGGGTTAGTAATGTAAAATATATGCTTTGTTTGACAGCTCTTACATCAGTCGCTTAATCGCCCTTTTCCATTTTATAAAAACATTGGTGTTGCATTTTAAGCAATGAAGCATTTTATCGCATTTCACGAACGACTCATTTAAGACTGTTAACTTTACATCATTGGAAGCGTCATGGATACTTGGATGAATTCTTAGTTTTAAGATAGCTGTGCAATTTTTCGTAAAAAAATATGCTCCCTCTTTTGTATATTAAACTAGATTCCTAGTTTTAAGATAGTTGTAGAAAAAAAATTTCAATCGAATTGTTGTATCCCACTGTTGTATATAGAATTGAATTTCTAATTTTAAGATAGCTGTAAAAATTTTCCTCTTTAACCCTCCGGAAGTTGCGCATATGGCCCACTAAACGAGCAGCCGCTGATGCTCTAAGACAATTTCGCTAGCTTTTCAGAGCAGCGTGCACTCAGTGCACTAACGCGACTGGTGGAAGGTTAAACAAATATTTCAACACTGTAACCTCCTAGTTTTTAAATATCCAAAATGTAAAGAAAAGAATTTGGCACCGCCAAGCTAACGCATTTGTGCCTATCAAATAAATGAATTGAATAAAAAACGTAAGCACCCAAGTTTATGAAGTATTAACATCAATGTACTAGATTTATGTCAAGAAGGCATGCCCCAATTATATAGCCTTTTGAAAAATGAAAGTTAGTTTATACAAGTATTGAAAGAATACATGCAACATATCCATAATGAATGTGCTGTTATTTCGTCTACAGTCGCACAAAGGAATGCTTTGTGCGTGGTGTACGAATTTCAACATTTTTTCATGGAACGTAATGTTCTTGAAAGAGTCTAAAAATGAAAAAAATGTTTACCTGAACCATCAGTCCCACAGCTTGTATTGTGTTTTTCAGCTCAAAACCGAAATTCAACAAATTAACCAACCTGATGGCTTCATTGTAAGGCAGGTTCCGCGGGTCAATCTGCATGAAACTGCATAAATAATACATCAACCCCGATGAGCTGACAGATTTGCCCCACGATGATCCGATGACCAGCTGGACTCGAACGGATCGCACACACTGCGCTGTCCATCATGGTGAGCCGTCTAGAGCGGTGTGGTGGGCCATAGGTCCGAACAGGAATTGTAGCATCCATCCAAACGCATACGGGTTGACACGTGACGAAAAGCCACACGGCAAGTAGGGATGCTCATTATTCATGCTGGTATGATTCGTTATGTCATCGCTTCGAGCTTCTAATGTACCGCACAATTAAAACAGAAAAAAAACTAGCGCATTTCTTCAACACAGGGAGCAGTTCCACCGCTCTGCTCATCTCTAAGTGCCACGAGAAAACTCGCCAACGAAGTGACCGTAATGGAAGAGGAAGTGCTCGTCAACGTTTGTACCACGGCGCCTGTTTTCCAGGCTTCTCTTGTACAAGCTTTTCTCGTCACCTGACCCCACCTATCCTCGTTGCACCTAGACAGAATCCGACCATCCATCCGTCGAAATAACGTGCTGCTGCTGGTTCCGCAGGTTTGGTATGCTGAGGCGCGCGAGTGTAGAGTCCTGTGGCCGGTTGGGTTGGTGCGTATATTCTTGCATTTTGTTATCATAACTTAAAATACTTTCAATTACGGTCACTGCAAAAAGCAGTGGAATTTTTATTATATTACGAGTGGACTGTTTTTCAATTGTCCACGCGGGTTACGGCAATTGCAGACAAGGCGGGTGCAGACGACTTGACGGTTTTGTGAGGGTCGCAGGATTTGGGCAAGGTCGGGTGGGAACGGGAAATGTTAACGCATCTGTCCCATGGCTACCGGGACAGTCCCGGTGGCTTGGTTTCATGAAACCCGGTAATTGTTTCGTTGTGATGCAATTTTCCAATTGATGGCTTTGTCCTATGTTTTGTTCATTGTCGGTTGTCGGATTAGCATGTGGCTGGGGAAAAGAAATCGGCTTACTTAACCAGATTGTATGACTACATTATTGTCCTTTTTAATTTTATTTGAGTGATTTACCTGGGTCGCTGGCGAATTAGTAATAAATAGCTCTGTTTGCACTTTGGCACTTGGTTCTCAACGACTATTGCTCTCACGTACTTTCATCGTGAACGTCCAATGAAGTATCCTGGTACTTCAAAAAGTACATTGGGGACCATTCATAAATATACGCAGGCCCGATGAGAGGGGGGGTCAGCCAGGGCAATTGCCCTGGGGCCCGGGTCGTCTTTGGGGGCCCGCGTTTTTACCCGGTAAATGGGCGAACATCAATAGTAATTTCTTTGTAATCATTCGTCTTATTAAATTATTGTATGATGGAAGCGTAAAAATGAAAGCTTTATTTGATAGTTGGCATTTGTTAAAACAAACGTTCTTGAGGGAATTGTCTACTTTGTGTACAATTTAAAAAAGCGAGTTTTATTACTTCAATCGAGGAATATACTACGAAATATTGAGAAGCCAATTCAAAGTATGTTCGAAGAAAGCAATAGAGCGTCAAACAGGAATACGAGCGCACGGACAAACGCATCCGTCCTCTTCTACGTTCTCTTCTTTGCTGGTTGTTGGCGTGGAGATACTGGGCGTGATTGTTATTGAGCGAATATTTGTTCCTGTCAGAGTCGTAGATATTGCTGTGTAGTCGTCTGTGGTTTGGCATAAGATAACGGTGTGCTGTTTACGGTTATAGCAGGTGGGTTTTTGACATTAAAAATGTCTTACTCCACTATCTGGGGCTAGGTGTCATTCTAAAATCTAAACTATCTCCCATGTAACGAAACTATGTAAGGTTTGCACGCTTATAACTCCGATATTACTAGATGGATTTTAATCATTCATACACCAACCGATTCAGAAACACCTAACTTAAATATTGGTAATAATTTAATATCTCCCCAATAAAAGTAGACTTTTGGAAATTGGTAAAATTAAAAAGTTCACGAGAAACGGGAAAATTACCATTCGTGAGGCAGATTTCTCAGACACAGCCGTCAAGAGAGGGCAGCTTAGTTGCTCAATGAAACACGAAAAGTCATAAATAGAAGCAACGCATGTCCGTTTAAATCAGTTGTTGCTAATATCCCATACGAGCAACATCGTCTCCGGGCGATGCATTAAGCGCTATCGATTTTCGGTAACGTTGGCATTTGCACACACTCGCACCTAAGTGACTAAACCATATACGGTTAGTTTATAAATAGAGGTGACGCGTACCCGTTTGAATCAGTTTTTGTTCTTATGTCTAACGGGTAAGATCATGGCTGCAGCGTCTGGGCACTACAATAAGCGGTAGACGCTATGCATTTTCGGCAGCGGTGGCCGTGTGCGGATTTTTCGGGTACCAGCATGGTGTCACAGAATGATTTGCAAAGTGGGTGGGCGGGGTGGTTTGGATTTAATTCAATACGGTGTGTGCTGCTTAAGAGTGTTGCGTTTGAAAAAAATATATTTATTTTTATGCATGCGTGTGCGTTGTAACTTGTTAATCCATGTTTACGGCGCTTTGTAGCTGCGTAGGGTAAAGAGCCTATTGGTTTTCATGCTTCATATTTCGGTTATATGTTTTTTATCAGTAAGGCATCTGACAACGTGCTTCTGTAGTTATTGCACTGTTCAGCAGCGTAGTATTTTATATAGGAGAGTACACTCAGGTTTTCTACGCGGATTTTGAAATTTACGCGGTTTTTTATTAACGCGTTTTTTTTAAATTTACGCGGTTTTCATTTACACGGCCTATTTCCCCTGCGTGAAAAATCTGAGTGTAATTGCATCGGAAACAATCACATTCCCAGCAGAACTTTTTGTTTTCTAATTTCAAACACTTTTGTTTCGTACTGCACACAACGGAAAATTTTAAAACAGAACTTACCGTCCCAGCAGCAGTTGAAGCGGGTGTTCTTTTTCGATTCAAATTCAAGCCATGTCTTAAGCGTTACTGGACTTAAAATTGTTTTCCCAGCTTATCCAGTCAGAATATCTGTCCTACCCTATGTATTTAAAACACAGTTCTAATTGCGTTTTAAAGTATACAACAAATAGAACGGTTGGGTATACTAATTTAAATTTTAAAATAAATCTGTTTTAAATTATGAAACAAACCGCTGTACTCAAGATATAATTATGTCAGTCCTATTACCACATAAAACACCTATATAACATAAAACGCTGCAGAATTGGTTTAATATTATAATGTTTACACTACAGAGTTATAACACGTTTTAATAATTAGCAACAAGAAAAATGTCACCAAGATAGCATAAAAACCCGTTTTAACTGGTAGTGCGAACGTTGCATAACAATGTAATTTATCAAATAATTTCATTTTTCCACCACTAATCGATCAAGAAATACTTAAACTTAAGATTGTTTACTTAAGTTCATTAGTACATTATTGAAAATTTAAATGGAAAATGAAATTTCATATTTCATGGAGAATCTGTATATTTCCGTTGGTGGGCGTGGGCTTCCTCATCACAGCTCTCAATATGGAACTTTTCTTTTGAATATATTTTCTGGACAGACCAGCCTATTTTTACTAGATGGATCAGCCAAATAATGCCAATCACCTAGTGAGATACTTGATTAATTAATAGATTACCGTTAAAAGACCTTCAATAAATTATGTTTTGATGGGGAGGGTATATAGCAAATTGTAACATATGAAAACAGGTGAGTGAACAAGAACGTGAGTCGATATGTGTGATAGATAAAATTCATTTGCACGCTCTTGAAAAAAGCTACATTTTTAATGTCACCGTGGTCGTGACCTGTACACAACCCTTTAATTTTTTGTTCTTTTGCACAAAGTTTTCCGTGGTGTAGTGTCTTTTTGAAAAATTCGTGCATAGGAATCTTCCATGGGTGCATAGTCATTAATAAGTTTTGTCTGATGAAACGTCCCATTTTCGGTTGATCCGCATAAAATGGTTACGTATATACAGAAGCATTTTCACCATAAGAACAACATTAGGGACATTCTGGAAAATGCCAAGTTTCAGCTATTATGAAAAGCACTTCTCCGTATCTTGACATAAATTTGCTAATCAGTCAGTCAGGGGTGTGTGGCGATAATTCATGTAAGCGTATCTCTGCACGTAATTGTTTCACTTCTCGAGTAGCTGATCTTACAGAACATTTCCAAAAATCAATAACAACACAATTCGTCTGCAGTCGTTTTCACCGTGTATCTATAGCGGAACGATTTTTAGTTTCTACTCTGGGCGAGATAGACTGAGCTTAACTAACCCTTGAATAAAATGGTTAATTTTTATATTTTTGTATTGTTATGCACGTACTAGTATTTTCCCTCTAAAAATGCATTGTGTTGAGATAGAACGGTGATTTTGGGTTTCACCAAAGATGCGTGTGAACCCAATTATAATGTGCGAAATAAAGAAATCAAATCAGTTCAGCTCATGCAATAGCAGCAGTGCTCAATTGACTACTGTACTCACAGTTGTTTTATTTGCGTATGATTACTGTGTTCTGTGTCTATGTTGTTATCGCGTCCCTCATATTCTCACAGCTTACTTATGTAACTAGAAAATCTTTTTGATTTGATAATTTTAAACGAGAAATTTGAGCTGCATCCGATACCTTCTCATTTTGCTTACAACAAAAGCCAAAAACTGCTCCACCGCTACTAGCAAATAAATCAATCCATGTGTCGCTTTTTCTGCACAGTAGAAGCAAAATATTATGTTCCAAGCTACTGTGTCGAAAAAAATGAGTGACGATTACAAGCAGCAAGTGGCCTATTGCGGTTAAAATTTATTCCTATTTACTTTTCGAGACTTTCCTTAAGATCTATTGTTAAAAGTACAAATGGAGCTAAAGATGGCCATTGTTTACACCATACAATTTCACCATGTTAGACATAGCATGCTGATTATGTTCCAGACCATCAATGGAACAGAAGCGTTTGTTTCGCGAAACGAAATATATCCGCTCACTGTTAAAATACAAATTCTAAATCCCTCCGTGGGTTGGAAGTATTATTCCTGTTATTGTAGCACCTGCAGATCCTATTTTCCTTACCCCTAACCTTACCACTTCCCAAATCCTTCCCATCTGGGAAATGATGAAAAAACGATTCATGGCAAGGCACAGATCTCCGATCTACATGGGGAATGTGCCATTTGAGCCAGACGCTACTGATTCCTGAATACCTACAAATTTAAAAAACTTGTAACTATGGCAATTTTACCCTATTTGGATACCGTGGAATAATTTATTTATTTATTAACAGGTTAAGGCCGAAGTGGCCTGTGCCGTATACAAAAGATTCCTCCATTCCACTCGGTCCATGGCCGCGCGTCGCCAGCCACGCAGTCTGCGAAGGGTCCGCAGATCGTCTTCCACCTGGTCGATCCATCCGATTTTAGCGGTATGACAGATGGGCGGCTCCCCCAACAGCTGATGCAACTCATGGTTCATTCGCCGTCTCCATGTGCCGTCTTCCATCTGCACTCCACTGTAGATGGTATGCAGCACTTTCCGTTCGAAGACATCAAGTGCGCGTTGGTCCTCCACGAGCATGGTCCAGGTCTCATGCCCGTAGAGAACTAGAGAACGATCTAATCAGCGTCTTGTAGATGGTCAACTTCGTACGACGGCGAACTCTGTTCGACCGAAGTGTCTTGCGGAGGCCAAAGTAGCACGATTTCCTGCCACGATGCGTCTACGAATTTCTCTGCTGGTATCATTGTCGGCGGTCACCAGTGAGCCCAAGTACACGAACTCTTCGACCACCTCGATTTCGTCGCCACCGATGCAAACTCGAAGCGGGCGGTTCTCATTCTCTTCTCGTGAACCTCTTCCTATCATGTACTTTGTCTTCGACGTGTTGATGGCAAGTCCGACGCGCTTGGCTTCTCTTTTCAGTCTGATGTAGGCTTCCTCCATCTTCTCAAAGTTTCGTGCAATAATATCAACGTCATCGGCGAAGCCAAGTAGCTGAACGGACTTTGTGAAAATCGTACCACTCGTGTCGATCTCTGCTCTTCTTATTACACTTTCCAGCGCGATGTTGAATAACAGACACGAGAGACCATCACCTTGCCGTAACCCTCTGCGTGATTCGAAGGGACTCGAGAGCGTCCCTGAGACACGTACTACGCACATCACCCGATCCATCGTCGCCTTCACTAATCGCGTCAGTTTGTCCGGGAATCCGTACTCGTGCATAATCTGCCATAGCTGATCTCGATCGATAGTGTCGTATGCGGCTTTGAAGTCGATGAACAAATGATGTGTGGGCACATTGTACTCGCGGCATTTCTGCAGTACTTGACGAAGAGCGAACACCTGGTCCGTGGTAGATCGTTCGCTCATGAAACCCGCCTGGTACTGCCCCACGAACTCTCTTGCAATTGGTGATAGTCGACGGCATAGTATTTGGGAGAGTACCTTGTTGGCGGCGTTCAGCAGGGTGATTGCTCGGTAATTACAGCAATCCAGCTTGTCGTCCTTTTTGTAGATAGGACACACGACACCTTCCATCCACTCCTCCGGTAAAATCTCCTCCTCCCAAATCATGGTAATCACCCAGTGCAGCGCTTTAGCCAGTGGCTCGCCACCGTGTTTTAGTAGCTCGCTTGGTATTTGGTCAACCCCAGCGGCTTAATTATTTTTGAGCCAGCTAATCTCCTCCTGGATTTCTTGGAGATCCAGAGCCGGTAGTGTAATGTCTTCCGCGCGTGCTCCCAGGTGCGTTACCGTGCCATCCTCGTCGTCTGCTGCATCGCCGCCGTTCAGGTGTTCTTCGTAGTGCTGCCGCCACCTCTGGATCACCTCACACTGGCCCATGAGAAGATTCCCGTTTGTATCTCTGCACATGTCGGCCTGTGGTACGTGGCCCCTGCGCGAGCGGCTCAACTTCTCGTAGAATTACCGTGTGTCTTTAGCGCGGTACAGCTGCTCCATCGCTTCGCGATCTCGGTCTTCTTGCTGGCGCTTTTTGGTCCGGAAAACCGAGTTCTGCCTGTTCCGTGCCTGTTTATATCGCGCCTCGTTCGCCCTCGTGCGGTACTGCAGCATTCTCGCCCATGCTGCATTCTTCTCTTCGACTAACTGCTCGCATTCGCCGTCGTACCAGTCGCTTCTTAAGTCCGGGCCCACCGTACCAAGTGCAGTTGCTGCGGTGCTACCTATGGCGGATCGGATATCTCTCCAGCCATCTTCAAGGGCAACTGCGCCTAGCTGCTCTTCCGTTGGTAGTGCCACTTCCAACTGCTGCGCGTATTCTTGAGCTACTCTGCCATCTTGTAGCCGCTCGATGTTTAGTCGCGGCGTTCGGCTTCGACGAGAGCTATGCACTGTCGAAAGTTTTGAGCGCAAGCATACTGCAACCAGGTGGTGGTCCGAATCTATATTCGCACTACGATAAGTGCGGACGTTTGTGATGTCCGAGAAGAATCTACCGTCGATTAGAACGTGGTCGATTTGATTTTTTGTTACTTGGTCCGGTGATCTCCAGGTGACTGTGGATATCTTTGCGAGGGAAGAAGGTGCTTCGGATTACCATTCCACGGGAGGCTGCGAAGTTCACACATCGTTGGCCGTTGTCATTTGATACGGAATGCAGGCTGTTAGGCCCGATTACCGGACTGTACATTGCCTCCCTTCCTACCTGTGCGTTCATGTCGCCGATGACAATTTTCACGTCTCGCAGAGGGTAACCGTCGTATGTCTGCTCCAGCTGCATGTAGAACGCTTCTTTCTCGTCATCGGGTCTCCCTTCGTGTAGGCAGTGCACGTTGATGATGCTGTAGTTGAAGAAACGGCCTTTGATCCTCAACTTGCACATCCTTGCGTTGATCGGCTGCCACCCGATCACACGTTGGCGCACCTTGCCCAGCACTATGAAGCCGGTTCCCAGCTCGTTGGCTGTACCACAGCTCTGGTAGAAGGTAGCCGCTCGATGCCCGCTTTTCCACACCTTCTGTCCCGTCCAGCAAAGTTCCTGCAGCGCCACGATATACCGTGGAATAAGAAGCTGTCGAAATTCGCCTGTCTGGCATGCTATCTGTAGATGTGGCAATATGAGTCAACCGGAGTCTAATAGAAACCACGGACTCACGAGTTTCCCATGGCTGAAGAGATACTAACTCATACTGCACTAGAGGACTTAGGTTTAAAAGGGCCCGGTAGTAATACAAGCCTTGGGGCCCGACGCGGCTCTCGACGGCCCTGAATATACGTAACGTTTTTAGGAGGGAGAGTCCAACAAATTGTGACATATTGTTACATATGGGGGAGGGGGAGTAAGAATTTGTTATGTAATAGGGGATTGGGAGATAGAGAAATTGGTGACAATTTGTTACATGGGGGAGGGGGAGTTAATTTTGGGTAATGTTTTCGTAATTTATGAAAATGGTCCTGTTGCGATTGCAACGAAAAAGAGACAGTTTTCCGATTTTCTGAACGTTGTATTTAACAGTATATGACAGCGTTAAAAAATACCTGCCGGAGGGATACATAATTTTTAGTGTAGGTAGTACATATTTCTAGATAGTGGTTCGGTACAATGTTTAGTTTATAAATTTAAGAAAACTTACGTTTAGTGTCCCTTTTATGTCTTTTACAGTAGTTCAATTGGTGGTAGTAATGCTAAAATAAGGTTTGTAGGTTAGGTTAAGTTTCACCACGTTGCCATACTGAATATTTTACCTCTTATTGTGAGTTGCATGATTAATTTAGTAATTTAGTACCTAAGGATTTTTATAGTTTAATTTAATTTAGTTAGGAACAAATATAGGATTGAACTAACCAATTTCAATCAGCCGTACTAATATCTGAAGGATTCAATTGCATTTAATTAGAATTTTTCTATTTACCGTACTGTACCGGTTTTTTTTAGATTATAGAGGTTTTAACCTTAAGGTCATTCGCCTCTTCGGGTTAGAAAAATCTCTTATGAAAAATTTCTAACCCTATGTGCGGGGTTGGGACTCGAACCCAGGTGCGCTGCGTACAAGGCAATCGATTTACCAACTACGCTACGCCCACCCCCTACTGTACTTGTTTTTAATACTATAATTTTAGATATACTGCACTGCACTTGGTGTTAGCTAGAATAATTAATCTACTGCACTGTATTTGTAGTATTTAATCCTGAATTACAAATGGCAAATAAACTTTAGTAGAGCACAACTTTTCCTCGCTGACTTGCAATTCTTTTTGACGTTTCTCCCTCGATCATCTTCTAACACCAGCGGCGCTCGATTTATAGGGGCGATCGCACGGGAAAGATGTTTACATATAGGTGCGGACTATTATTTTATTAGGATGTATGGTGCGGTGCAACGAGCAGTTGCGACAGGTCCCTTGTCAGAGTGACAATGACTTCGATGAAATACGGCTAAAACTGGCCTCACTCATAATTTTTGACACATAGTTAGTTTGATTTTGGTACTGTCAAAGAATTTACAATTTATTTATTTATTCAGATCTTCGGTAGATACCGTACAGATTATATATTAATAAAATACTATCTAACTTCTCAATTATAATAAAAATTCGTTATAACCAACTTATTAGTAGATTTGGTGACATTAAAATCAAACAAATAAAATGTTTTGTTGAATTCGTAACAGCATCTATCCACAGGATTGTTTTGGCCGTAAACAGTACGGTGTCTAGAAATCCACCAAAGAGGTCTTAGAGCAAGGGGAGGCACAAACACATTAAACCTTGAAAGAATATCTGGGTATCGAATATAAACATTCTCCAACGTCGGTAACTCAAACAGCATGTATCTATCGTTATAAGGTGGTAGATGGGCAGGGTCATTCCACGGCAAATTTGTTAGACCAAACCGCACGAAATATTTGTGTACGCGTTCTAACCGGTTTATTTGGACGTTGTGATGTGGAGCCCAAATTTGCACAGCATACTACAAAATGGTTCCCACCCCATCCGCAATATAGAGATTTTAGTGCGTAGAAATCGTCAAAGCTAGCAGTATTTCGCTTCAGGAAACCAAGTTTTGCGAATGCCTTCACCGTTGTTGCGGTGATGTGATTCGAGAAGCTAATGGCATATTCGTTTTTGACAATGCACTACACCGGTGTAGTCGGTGCTACACTCATGGGTGTAATCAGTCT
Organism: Topomyia yanbarensis; assembly: GCF_030247195.1. Lineage (NCBI taxonomy): Eukaryota > Metazoa > Arthropoda > Insecta > Diptera > Culicidae > Topomyia > Topomyia yanbarensis. The sequence goes on from NC_080671.1 coordinate 337,614,526, forward strand.
ATCTCTTTCTTTGCACTACACTGGTGTAGCACCAAGAAAAAACGAAAACGCCATAAGCTTTCTATCAAACAGCACTCCCTAGTCAGGAATGGAGTCCACTTTTCGGTGACACGGTCTTGGAGCAAGTACTCATTATGGGATAGATTGGACGATCGTCTGATACGTTATCATGAAGTGCAGCAAAGTTAAGTCCAGAAGCAATGAAACGAAAAAAAAAAATTAACCGTTGTGTGTCCGACGCGGTACCCGGGTACCTTTTTAAGTTTCAATTAATTAAATTCCTATGTTTTATCCATAGCTGGAAATGGAAACTTAGTGACATCTTAGAACTTCACTGAAAGTCAAGCTTTTGGGTTAATAATATTGTTGATATAGTAAGGATGGGAGTGAGGAGGGGCTCCTGAATTTTTTTACTACGTAACAGGCCGACGTGGGTACCCGGGTACCTACAAAACTAAAATGCCCGTAACTAAGGTAATATCCAATCGATTTCGATACTTTTGGCCGTTTTGGATTCAGGAACTCATCCACTTTTGGACTTGGTAAAAATGAATCGGGTTACTTCATTCGGTTCCTGGGAATCCGGGTTTCCGGAAGCAGGTTCCAGTGCTGGGGTACTATTTGCGAACTTCAATGGAAAACTAGCAATATGGGTATCAAAATTCTTGGAATTGCATCAGTAGGCTGTATCTCGTGGTTTTGGAACCATTTGGTGATTTGACCCCGGAACGGACATTCCGGAGCAGGTTCCCGTGGGGCCGTGAGTGGCCATTCCATTCCATTTCCATTTTTCAAATTGCCATAGGGTCCCGTAACAATAAAAAACAGACCTCCGAGACAATTTGAAGAGTTTTGATACTCATATTGCTAGTACATTATTAAAATTTACAAATCATATCCCAGTACTGGAACATTACTCCGGAAAATCCGATTACCGATTACCAAAAACCAGATCCATTCATCCGGTTCTATTGTACAGAATCAAATAGTGGACGAGTTTCTGAATCCAAAATATCTAAAAGTGTCCAAATCGGTTAAAGGAAGCCATAGTTATGAGCATTTCAATTTGTGGGTACCCGGGTACCCACGTTGGCCTGTTAAAGGTGTTTTTTTTTGTTGGACACATAACTGTTAAATCGTCGGCGAAGAATAGTTTTCCAGATTTGATACGAGTGTAAAGGTCGTTTCTGAATAAAATAAAAAAAAACGGCTCTAGGTGACTTCCTTGCGGAACTCCGGTTGGAAAAGCAAGCAAGCTAGAACAAGTTGAACCAATCCCAACGAAAGCACTCCGACTAGACAGATAGGATTGCAACCATCCAGTTAACCACGAAGAAAATCCTAGTCTTTGTAGTTTCAGAAGAGCAATGTTGTGAGATTTTGAGAAGTCAAAATATATCGCATCGGTTTGTTGACGCTTCTCAACAGAGGAGTCTAAGATGCTAGTGTACGGCATCAAATTTGAAGTGGTAGAACGTTGCTTCACAAATCCGTGCTGGCATTCGTTGATGATGTTAGAAGCAGCAGCGTACATCTCATTGTAAACAAATTTTTCAAGGACTTTAGCAAAAAGTGAGATTCCTCTGTAATTTTCAACATTATGAATGTCACCAGCCTTGTGAATTGCATTTATAGCCGCTTCTTTTCATGCACTCGGGAAGACGCTTTCAGTTCGGTTAAAAATAATGCTCACCGCAATGACAACGAATGTGCGCATTCTTTTATGAATATCGGAGGCAACCAGTCCAGGCCTGGTCCTTTCAATGGGTCGACACTGGATAAAGCTTTCAACACGTCTGCTTCACTCGTATTCAAGCAAGGGAGACTGATATCATATGATGGTAATGTATCTATATACTCTTGTGACGGAGAGATGGCTGTGTTGGTGAATACCCTACGAAAGTGTTCTGCTACAAGGTTTACGGATTCTGCTGTAGATTGCGCACTGTCATCTCCACGATAAACATTTACGGGAATGTCACCAGCGCGTTTTCGGCTGCTCACAAACTTCCAGAACGTCGAGTTACTCGCCGAATTCACTATTCCGGGCAGTTTCGTATTGAGGTTCGGTTTGGCGCAGAACAGCTTTGTTTTCGTCGGTCTTGTGACGGAAGTATCGCTTGCGTTGTTTTCGGAGAATGTTGCGTAGACGACGAAGCTCGGAATTCCACCGCGGATACTTGTAGTCCGTCTTTCTGTTGACACGTTTCATAGGAACTATGCTTCGGAGTATCTCGTGTACAGTATCGTAGAACATAGCGACAGCATGATCCAGATCGTTTGCACTTAACAGATCGAACCAGTCAACATTATCGAAAGCTGCGGATACTTCATCAGCGATTGCAGCGATTGAAGTCAAAATTGAAGCCGTCGACGGATTCGGCAAAAGCGTCTTCTGTTTCAACTTGCATATTAAGCCTCAGCACGATCGGATTTATGGTGAGCGTCTACTTTGAGTATGGAGGTAGGAGGCTCGAGAAGTTCGACTTAATCGGCATAGCTCACGAATGCCGGATCGAACGTCCGTCCATATGCGTTAGTGAGAGAGTTGATTTGACACAGTCCACCAGCTACTATCGTTACAGTGCCGGTGAGATTATTTTTAGAGCGATAAGAACACCGCCTCCGCGACAAAGTTGACCAGAGGAAGGGTTGCTAGCGCAACGATAAATTTTGTAGTTCATTGAAAGATCCGAGTTATGTATGTCAGCGCGCAACCACGTTTCTGTCAGAACAATAACATAATCACAAGAGGAAAGCGCCGACAAATAATCCTGAGTTTTTGTTCTCATTTCTCGAACATTTTGATAGTAGACGGACAAAACCGTCCGACTTAGAATTGGAATTGGCGGCTTGAGTGAACAGGCGAGGCAAAATTGTGCCGATAAAATGTCGGTTTTAAACTTGACTTATTTGGACACTGGCAGCATGTGGCGGAGCAGGCACTACTTTGCTGCCTTCGGTGCTTCTGCCGACGGTTGAGGAGAGGTGGGATTCCAAAACCCCCTGGTCGTGTTATCTCCGAACTCGCGGAAACGGATACCAACGGGCCATGTGAAAGAAGTCATTGTTTTGTCTTTTTTATCAATGCAGAGCCGTAGCGTGGTCTTCTGGCGCCCTTGGTGGAGTCTCAGTTTTGCGCCCCTTTGGTGTTTACTTTGGCTTTCTTTTTCAGTTTGACCTTTAAAAAATAATTTGTGTACATGGACATGAAACAGCTACTCCCTACTTAATACATATTTGGCTGTCGTTAATTTCACGCAAATTCCAGCTACAAACCTTTTACTGTATATTTATGAAATCAGTTGACACAAGGTATTTGAAGTCGACGGATAGAGCATCTATTCAGGAGACTGTATATTAGGGTGTCAATCACATGTATGGGAAACAAATTTTAATAACTGGGCGCACCTCAGCAGCATTCGCATCTCTAAAAAAGTCTCTTTGCACAATTTTAACTCAATCTGACACAATTAAGGGTTGCGCAAAACGGCCAAAGTGCAAAATATTTTCACCCGTGAAAAAAACACAAACAGACCCTTAGAATATTCAGAAATTGAATTTGATTTTTGATGCTAAATGGCTTAGAATATACTGTAACCACGAGATCTACTGGCACCCTGAAATATTTTTTTAAAGAACTTGAAAAATTTTGGATTTTGAAAAGGCTGCTTTTATATTATTTTCTATGCCAAATGTCTTTGAAATGCATGGAACAACGGATCTTGTATCTTTTCAAAAAAACATTTTTTTTGACAAAGGTTACTCTATGTTACTTTTAACTTTTAAACTGAGATGTTCAAATAAAAATTTAAAAAATTGTTTTTTTTTCGAATTGACAGCAGATTTCGACATTTCATAGATTTCTAAAATATTTGGCATAAAAAAACTACAAGGGGCAGCCCTATGGGGTTGCACAATCTGTAGACGTAGGACTATACTACTTAATGTAAAATATGGGTCATTCCATGCGAAGTGATCAAGGCACGTGTAATCGACCTCCACGGATTTGAACAAAATTTGGAGGAATTGTTAATCTAGAGCCAATATATAAAAACCCAATTTTTTGACAATTGAACCACCCCTCGGGTCATGAGAGCACCGCCCGTTTTGGCAAATTGCCAAAACCCTTGATTTTCTTTTGATCATATATCCGGTTCTATTTACTCTAGAATCAAACTGCAAGATGGCTTTGAAGAAAATTGTTCGAGGGATCTAGAAAAAATATTATTTTTTTGCCGGCAGTGATGCCAACTATGCAATTTTTTCAGTTAAATATTAAAAGTTAATTTTTCTCTCAATACATATATTTTAATTTCGAAAATTTTAATTCCATCGCGTTCCTCAGACATTTTTACATAAAAAACACTTATCATCCCAATATAATATGAGCGCATGAATCAATTAATTGATCGAACGTAAATAATAAAATTTCGTTGTGCTTTTCATCGATCCGCGTAATTTGTTGCTAAGAAAGTTTTCGTCTTTGCGCAACGAAAGCACAGATTGCTATCATGCAGGTTACGCATACAACCGCTAATAAATTAGATATACTTACCTACACATTCGCCTCAAACATTGAACCTAATAAAGCGAAAGAGATAACTACTACCACGACACTATGTTAACCGTGTTTGCAAATGGAGCTCAAATGTACAAGCGATTTTGTGTACGAATAATTATTGTGTTCGAGATTGTACATAAAATTGTGCTGGAAATGAACACAACACAAAAGAAAGCATAGTGTTTGGACGGACAAGCTCAGTCGCCTGTTGGACGGCACTTGGTAGCATACCTCCACAGCCAGTGTAATGAACTTCTGATTCAGCTACACTGGCTGTGAAAACACACAGTGCAGTGATCTGCTCCGCCTGCCGTTCAACAGGCAACTGAGCTTGTCCGGCCAAATCCGTTCTTTAAATAGTCGATTATGACGTCATTCATAGAAGCATTGCGCGTTAGGTACACAAATCTGTCGTGTCGGACTTGGGAAGCGCTATCTTCTGTGTGTAAATGCGCGATATTTTATGTTGTACATTATTTAAATTTTTAATGCCGTTCTATAAATTTTTTTTGGGTGTATCTATTGGAATCTATTCTTAGAAGTATTTCGGGGCGACATGTGCAAAAAAATTGAAAATTCATCTTGATATGACTGAATTATATGCGTTTAAAATTAAACCACCTTTCGTTACATACCATTTTTGTAGAATTTGCAAAGTGACCCTCATATCGATAACAAAGACGTAGTCCTACGTCAAAAATTAAAACTGTATTTCCAAACTCAAGTCCCATCTCAATTAAAAAAAATTTGTACCACAAAGGCGCTTCATGGCATTGTTTTTTATTGCGCTCATATGTTGCATGGGGACTTTTTTCGAGGTGCCATTACTCTAGAGGTGTGTCCGGTTTGAAAATACGGGATGACTATAAATATTGGCACTCTACCGAATATCAAGCATACTGAGGAGACAATTTTGGGAACTTTGAGCTGATTGATGGATTGGTGACCGTAATCAAATCATTCACGGTGTCTTTTTTTAACAACTTTATGCAAAAAAATTCAGCATCTCTGAAACTTCAGGATATGAAAGAATGGGCTTTCCCCTTTCATTTGAAACCAAAATCAAAATAATCCGTCGGGGGGTCTAGAGCAACTTTTTTTTTTTGAAGTTTTTTTCGTGAAAACATAGATTTTACAATAGAACTAGTTCATATTTCTGCCCCTAGATGGTGTTTTAGACATTCGAACAACACTAAAAGTGAGAATCTGATAGATTATTTAATTGTCTACAACTTTGTTACCAACTAAAAACTGATTTGAAATTATACCGAATAGTAGTGTAAAATTTTAACGAATTCTAAGTCTAAGTTATTTTCACAGAAGACCTAGTGGTTTGTTAATTCACAAGCACTTTTTTTATTTGCCAAATAGTTGTGTTTAGTTCAATAGTGAATTCAGCGGAATTTGAGAGCTTGGAATGTCATCTTTTAACTGAAAATTATAATTCCCTGATACAGGGCACCATTCATATTTTTGGGATGAGAAGTTTTAGATAAGTGTTGACCAAACTAGTATGATATTAATATTATTTTTCATGATGGTAAGTGATTCCTCCCGCAGAAACAGCCTTTTCAATTATGTATGCCATCTTTTTCATTTTTTCGATTGTTCTCAGGGATGACTGATAACTATTCTTATATGAATCTCCTACTCTGTTAGCATCTTCGTATAAAATACTTGTCCTGAACTTCAACCTTTACATTTGAACAAACTCAATGAAACTTTTAACGCACCATTGCAATATTTCGCGAATTTCATTGCAACGCTTGGTTCAAAACGCTGATTATCCGTTTTCAAAATTAATTCAATGTGACAAACAGTGAACAAAAAGCTTTGAGTTTTTGGATCAAGATAATTTTTTTGGGATATATTCTAGGACTTCTAGGTATATAAGGTTATTGTGGTACTCAAATCATATTTTGTTTTCAAAAGTAATACATATCGCATAATCTAGGATCAATTTATTAACGATATCTCGCATAATTGATAGGAAATGGCTGTAAAATCCAACTGCCACAATATGCTTTGCGGAGAAAATTTGAATAAATCATATCACACTAGCCACTAATTTGGACAGTTACTGCTGTGGTTTGCGTTAAACTAGAAACGGTGTGTCCCAACATTTCGTCTTGAACGGAATTATAATAGCTGACTTAAGCGATCATAACCTAAATTATACGATGCATGGTCCTTTCTAAGACATCCGTGTAACAAAACATAAATGTAAGCAAACCCTTGTAACCAAGCAATACCTTCCGATGAATGGTAGTCCCTTCGAACCTATCGGGAAAGATTACAAACCAAAAGCACAAATAGTTTTCTGACTCTGTCAAACATCCTAATTTTCAGAAGTTCAATTAGAATTGTCAACGTAATGAATTCCGTCTAATATTTTTATGCCACTAAACCCAATTATTTTTTTTGTATTATAATAAGTGCGAGAAAACATATTTCCAAACCACTAGGCCTCGTGTGAAACTATCTTAGATATAACTTTGTTAAAATCTTAAACAACTTTTCCGGATGATTTCAGATCAGTTTTTAGTGGTCAACAAACTTGTAGACAATTAAATTTTCTATCAAATTCTCACTTTTAGTGTTGTTCGAATGTATAAAGTACCATCTAGGGACAGAAATATGAACTATCTCCAGTAGTAAAACCTATATTGTTACGAAAAAAACTTCAAAAAAAAGTTGCTCTGGCCCCCCCGACGGATTATTTTGATCTTAGTTTCAAATGAAAGGGGAAAGCCCATTCTTTCATATTCCTAAGTTTCAGAGATGCTGAATTTTTTTGCATAAAATTGTTCTAATAAATACACCGTGCATTAGATTTGAATAACAAGTCCTAGGGCCGCCACGGCATCCCGGACTTCTAGACTGTTCTTTTTGCACAAGCATGTGAAATAAAAATGCTTTTATGATCAATTGCTGATTTAGCTTTTCACATATTTTTCGTTCCAGTTTCTAATAAAACACGTTGCATCCAGCCCTACATCGCGTGAAGATAGATGACCACATTATTCCTTTACTATCAGATTCAGACTTGTCTTTAAAATTATATCCCCCATAATTTCTGTCTCTTCCTTCATATTCTTCAGTTTTCACTTTACGTCTGGCTCTAGGCTCGTGCATAAATAAACTTTTCTGAAATGACTCAAATGATCCTACAATGGATGTCGAACAAGATTCGTCATCAAAGAAATAAATAAACCAATATTCCGCAAGAGGCAGACATATTCAGCTGTTCTCGAAAGTTCGCCTAGACAAGCTCAGAATTGTGATATTTTGTCTAAAGAAAATGACGTTACAGACGACACGACTTTTAAGAAGTACTAACGCGTTTACATGCCCGCTCACAAAGTTGAGATCGATGGTGTTGTTATCGATTCAAACTTGGCGTGGATCTACTAAAGGACGGGATTGGTTATTTCAAGGACCCCTTACTCCACTGAGTGAACGTTTTGAATGACAATGGCACTGGACGGGACAAAATGGTGTGTTCCTTCAAACTAGTGTCGGCTTTGGCGATACTGCTTGACTCGGTTGTTTGTGCCGCGCGTCATGCATATAGTATTGCATTAATTACAAGCAAATCGGCCTTTGCTACTCTACTTTTTTCTCTCTCTCTTGAGAGGCCGCTAAATATACTAGTAAGAGGGAGCTCTGCCAGAAATCCGAAGCAATCAGCACCTGGTTTTGGACATTTGAGAAGAAACAAGAAGTTTCCAACGCTTCCAGAAACACCAAAAATCTCATGTGACATTTCAACCAGAGATTCAACTTATTGTAGGATTGGTTGGACCTAGGTTAGGAATCGGAAACTTTGTGATATTGCGGAACTCCTCCCGGCATAGAAGAGACTCCAATTTTCATGGTACGCTATGGGGTGGTTATCTCCTCGATGATAGGCAATCTAACTTTGAAGGAAACCGAAGGAACCAGCTTCTGAACTTCGACAAGTTGGTGGTTTCCAGTCTTGACTTAACCATACTGCATTTCAAAATATGTTCATACGAAGACAATATTTAATTCATGCTGCTCATCAGGTTCGTAGCAGTCGTGCTCTTGAAAATATGTACCAAGTGTAATAAGAATATGATAGACATTTCCACAATTATATTGAACATAACTAGCCATTGGATAAATGGATAAATGAGAAAGGCACAATTGCACCACTAGGTGGATTAAAACAAGTTTTTAACATTTTTTGAACATTTTTTAATGATATTCATTTTTTGAAGTTCTGAAATTATTAGTTTTATTGCGGTATTTTCGAAAAATGTTATGCTCAAAGCGTTAGCAAGTTATAAGCTAGCAATTAAAACAATTTAATACTTTAACTACCGAAGACAAATAAATAAATAAACATTTCCGTTGTGGTAAATTGGAAATCATATCCAGTGTAGGAAAGAATTCTACCTGAAACGCAACCATTTCGAGAAGACGCTCTTTACCCCATTATTCATAGGACCTTTGGCAAATCACGTCTTCAATTCGAATAAACAAAGGTAATCGGAGGACGATGATTTCCGTTTGCCCCTTCCCCCCCAAAACACACATGTTATCCTCTCAAATCCACCGAAATTATTTGCACAGGAAAACAATCAAATACACGAGAAAGTTCCTTAAAAAGTCTTAGAAAAGGGACGTCTCGAAGATAAATTACCAACATGTGTTGCTAGTGGCAGGATCTGCTGTCGAGTCCCTCTTTCCCACATTTACGCCAGAAAGCAAACAAACAGAGAAGGTGTTGATGTGTTACGAAATTTACATAGCTCCGGATAATAGGAAATCGGATGCTAGGGTAAATGATTCCACAGTTTATTAGAAGGGAACCATATTTCTTAAACAACCATAATTTAACGTGACCTGCCTTTATTGCCTCTTTTAGCATGCTGACGGAATGCGGGGAGAATTTTGAAGGTTATGCTTCGAGCGGACCGAATAACCATGCAATTATGACAAGTTTATGAGTGCTGCCAGTGAAGCAAGAGCAACCCCCGAATTCCACGGAAGCAATTGTTTCTTGTACTGTGTTCCCCTTGTCCTCGGCAGTCCATCTGCTGGGTGATGCAAGTTTCACGCAAGTAATCGATCAACAAGCGCGTTCTAAACAAGTTCCTGACCGTCGGGACAACATTCAGCAGTTGTAAAAGTTTAAAATTTAATTTTTATTAACACCGTCCCAATTGGGCTTTCATTTTACTGGCTTAATTTGGGATGCTGCCCGGCTTTCGGTCTGTCTTCCGAAGAAACCGATGTATTCGTGCGTGTTCAGTTGAATGGAGGCAAGCTGCGAAACCACGTTCCGGGCGAATATTCGAGTCACGTTCGAGTCATTAAAACTTATCGATTATGGGATAACTATAAAAACTGATAATGAAATCATCGAAGGCGAATTATTAAAAAGTTATAAAACATTTCGAGAGAGAAAAAAAAACATGTTCGGTTTCACTCTACCACTGCCATTACATGCGTTACATGCCCTCATTTGGACGTTGTCTTCCAGTTAATGGGTTGCTGGGCGGTATTCACCTGTTTTTGTTTGAAATAGACTATCAATGCTTTTTCGAATGTTGGAATAGGCACATTCGATGTAGTCGGTTCTTGAATAGTAATGGAAGATTGTCAGTAGTAATAATAATAGAGTCAACTATAAGAAAATAGAATCAAATTTCAAATATGCTTAAATTCCTGTTTTGTAAGAGATGCTCTAATAAGGCTCAAACATTTGTATGCTTAAGGTGTTTGTCGCGTGTTGTTTAGTGGATATGAGCGTCATCTTTTTGTTTGGTCCACCTGAAGGCATTGGACCTATAGTACAAGGGTCGAGGATAGGTACTTTTGTACGTAACCGACTCATGATCATGAAAAAAGGGCATTTGGAGGTTCACTCCTGATATTGCGTTTGTTAGTTTATAAGTGCCAAAACGTTCACTCAGTCATGTTATCCTGATTGCGAGATAGCGGGCGTAAGTTTGCGTGAATGATTGCGAAGGACCAGAGCGCTTATATTAACGTGTTTGTCGCATGTGCTAGCGTGTAAGTAACTTCGCGCATATAAACTATTTTCTATAACCGCGCGGACCGTCAATCTGATACTCGATTCCTAGTGTATGGTTCAGATACTAGAAGAGTGCGAGGTCTCCCATTTCACTAGAATTCCCGGTCATTTCTCCATGGAACGTGTTGTCTAGTGTATATGGGTGTCATCTTTTATAGGTCCAACTGAAGGCATGAGGCCAGGCTGCTAGGATCGAGGGTAGAGACTTCCGGACGGGACTGATTCACGATCGCGCGAGGGGTGGGTTAATGCTTGAGACCGCGTTTGTAAATTTATTAGTGCTAAGACATCCATTTAATTACCAGTGTAATCACAGAGAACAGACGTCCATCTTCAGCATTCAACTTGTGTAAAATCTCTAACGGTTTTGAAGGTAGTTGGGATATCCAAACCAGGTGAGCTACTGTCGTCATGTTTTTTGTGGCTGAGTTCGACAGAATTGACAGCGGTTATTCCTCTACCCAGTCGAACTAGTCCGGAACCGGTTCGGAGTATCAGCATGAATTCCAGCTCAAATGCCGATAGAGTCGGAATCAATTGTTTTCTTTGAGCAAGATTCCATACTGAATCCATTCAGGATTTCGAACCGGTTCCGGAATGGATTTGACGGATAGTTGGGATAGGTTGGTGTGGCGGCGCTAGTGTTTATTGTATATTAATTCAAATGTTCACACACGTTTTTTAAATATTTTTGTTCGATAATGGATGTCTGTTCTCCGTGGTGTAATGTTGGCAAGACCTCGGGCGCAAGTATGTGTGAATGGTTGCAATTGAGCGATCGAAAATAAAAGTCGCAAGGACAGAACATGCTTCGTAAAACCCGTTTCAAATATATTAGAATATAAAAACCGGATAGAACCTTCAAGCATAAAAATCGGACTGGGACATTCCTTTGTAAGAGTCGGATAAAAAACCTTCAGTAAAAAAACCGAAAAAAATATACCCGATTCTTACAAAGTAGTTTTTGTTAGCAGACTTTTAATCTTGAACATCAAGCTATGCGGATGCTCCTACGAGCGATTTATTTATTTTTAAACGATTTTTATACTGGAGGTTCATCCTTGTCGAGTTTTACGGGTGAGAACTTTTTATGCGATTCTTATGCTGAAGGATTTCTGTCCGATTTTTATGCTTGAAGTTTTTTTCCGATTTTTATATTCTAATATGTTTGAAACGGGTTTTGCGAAGCGACTTTTATTTTCGGTCGCTCAATTTTATGTTCGCATTTGTGACCAGGTATGTGCCACCGCGAAGGTCACGAGCGTTTGTACGTTTGGAATGGGAGAGATTGTGATTGTATATAAGAGAATATTCAATTAATTGTGATAGTGAGTGTTAGTATCAATCTGATTTAAGATATACGATACTAAAAGGAAAAAATATGCCAAGCAAAGATAGATGGAGGTAGAACACAAATATAGATTATTTTAGTATGTATCGACAATATTAAGGTACAGTAAATAGATCTATAAAATAGGGAATACAGATTATCTATACTATTGAACAGATGAAAATACACTCAAGTTTTTTTTTACGCGGTTTTTTTTGCGCGGTATTTTTTTACGCGGTTTTTTTTACGCGGTTTTCATTTACGCGGATTTTGAAATTTACGCGGTTTTCATTTACGCGGATTTTGAAATTTACGCGGTTTTCATTTACGCGGATTTTGAAATTTACGCGGTTTTCATTTACGCGGCTCGTATCCCCCGCGTAAAAAAAACCTGAGTGTATATTGGCTATAGAAAGAAATACATATTACATGCATCTAATCTACTTTTAGGTATTTGGTGATGTGGGTCGCGTGGATTGAACCTCTTCAAAAACTACTTGTTTCACTTTACTATGTTGAGCTAGTTGAGCATTAACTAGTGACTGAATAGTATTTTTAAGAAAAAGGTTCCATCTATAAGAGATTGTCGTCCCTATTTCTGAAAACGGCGAGTCCGATTCGTTATAGACGAGTGTTACTCACCATCTTCACGAGCCAGAGCGATAGTTCGAGCAAGTTAAGAGATAAAAACGCCTATATTTGGTCCAATCATCTTATGGATGACAGCCCATTGATCCGAATCGGATCAATCGATCACTGTTCCCAAGATCAAAGGAGTCCTCGACCAGCTGAATCAATATTCCTATTCGAAAGTAGAAACATCCATATCAGCTGTCCGCCCAAACACTCGATCTAATGATGACTCACAGTCAGGAGATTCAGAAATCAAAGAACCCAAGAACTCGCTCCAATATCCCACTCTTATCCCCCTCCCAAGAGGTGCGTGCCTTTAGGTTCATCACCGAAACCAAGTTCTCCAGAGAGAACTTGACCTTAAACCCACATTGTGCATTATTTCGATCGTGACATAAGTGGGTAATAAGGGTTAGTTAAGTGTTAAATTAAATGCAATGTAGTTTATCTAAAAATAAATTAATCATATCCCAAATTTCTACGTGATATGACCACTATAATACTGCATAGGTGGAAAAAACCCCGGACCACATCAAGGTACAGTATCATACCGAGGGATTTAAATCGTCCGATTTTATTCTCGCGATTTAAATCAAACGGTTTAAATCGAACGATAGGATTCGTGCGAATTAAATCACAAGATTCAGATCGTTTGATTTAAATGGTGCTATTTGAATCCTAAGATTAATCGTGCGATTTAGATCGAACGATTTACATCAAACGATTGAACTCAAACGATTGAACTCAAACGATTGAATTCAAACGATTGAACTCAAACGATTGAACTCAAACGATTGAAATCAAACGATTGAACCCAAACGATTGAAATCATGCCATTGAAATCAAATGATTCTAATCAAACGATTTAAATCAAAAGATTTAAATCAAACGATTTAAATCAAACGATTCTTTGGGGACTCACGGATATATCGATTAATACGCGGAGACGTCTGATTAGATTGATCGTCAATTTAATTCTAATTGCTATTCTATGTACAAAGCCTGATCGGCACTAGACTAGATGGCAACGAGTGAGTGAGATACAATATCGAGTGTATGTGATCGGATGATACCGTAGGTACAATCAGATGATCGAGTGTGTGATTGGTGTGTGGGTACGATTAGGTGATAACGTATGGAATTGGAGTGTGTATTGATTAGGGTAAGTTATGTGTTGTCGCCACAATACTTCCCCCTTAATTTTTACAATAACGGCGAGGAATCCGAACTTGTCGTCCATATCTGGTTTTATATAGTTCCGGTTCAGGCTCGGTTGGAGGTGTTGGCGGTTCAGCAGCCTGGATAAAAGCTGCCTTCAGTCGATCGATAGAGATGGGAGACGGTTTGCCATTGATGTCGACGACGTAGACTTTTTTCTTCCTGCGGAGTACACGATATGAGCCGTCGAAAGGTGGTGATAGTGGCGGTTTGATGGCACCAACCCTCACAAACACGTGACCAAAGATGCAAAATGCCTACCTTTTCTGCGGCTGTAATTTTTCTGCCTACATTCTCATTTCTCTTTCGTCGCTGCTGTCGTTCGCTATTGCAGGACGCCCAGCGCTGTACGGCAGTCTGTAAGCAAAGCAGTAACATGACAAAGAAATACTGTCCCCAGTACAGTCACCAGACGCGAGCGGTACAGCTTCTCTTTCCTTATTTTACACTTTTTAATATTTTTAATCTATTCAATATTTTCTATCACAAACGACAAAAATAAATGCGGTTCGTTTGCGCCACGACCGGCATCAACGCTTTCGTGTGCGGGCCTCTCCCTTTGACTACGCAGAGAAAAGTGTACAAAGCGAGAGAACAAACTTTACTACGCCACACTCTCACCGAGCAAGTCGGAGTACAGCAGCAAAACAAAAATGTATTCTACTGCTCTACGAGAAAATCTACTCAGTTTGGCTACCGTTCTGGCAAGAGCTGTAGTGATGCGTCGCTGTAGCGGACTGTACGGCTTGCGCAAATGTAAATATAACAAAAAAAATGTAGTTTACCAGTACCTTTGGCATCCCTGCACGTGACTACATGTGGCCATCTCCTTCTGAACGAATGGTGTCTGCTTTGAATGGTTGCTTGTTTGTGTGGGTCGAAGTTTCGCCATCGTTCGTTTTAGGTCGGCGACAAACTCTGGTGTAGGTTTAAGACTATCGCTGCTCTCAGTAAAGAACTCTCCAGGCAGGCGAAGTGTAGTGCCGTAGGTTAGCTCGGCAGTAGATGCCTGAAGATCCTCTTTGAGCGACGTTCTCATGCCCAGTAGCACGACCGGCAACGATTCTGTCCACCGTGGGTTCTGGTGGCACATTATTGCTGCTTTTAGTTGTCTGTGAGTTCGCTCGATTTGTCCGTTGGCCTGAGGATGGTATGGCGTGGTGCGGAAATGAGTGATGACGAGTGTCCTGGTCAGTTGACTGAAAAGTTCGGATTCAAACTGCCTCCCCAAATCGGTAGTTACGTTAGTGGGAACTCCGAATCGGGCGATCCATCCATCCATGAAAGCTCGGGCCACAGTAGCTGCCATCATGTTCGGGATTGGGATAACTTCTGACCAACGAGTAAATTTATCGATTAATGTTAAGCAATAAGCGTTACCTTCTGACGGTGGTAGTGGGCCGATGAGGTCCATGTGGATGTGTGCAAATCGTTCGTCAGGAGTGGCGATGTGCAACGATTGCTATCTGTTGTGTCGATGAACCTTAGACTTTTGACACGGGATGCAACGGGAGACGAAATTCTTGCAGTCTCGTCGCATCGAAGGCCAGACGTATCGGTCAACGATAAGTCGAGTGGTTGCACGTACTTCAGGGTGTGAAGCGCTGTGTAGCTTAGAGATGATCAGTTTCCGAAAATTCTCCGGGACAAACGGTCGAATGGCGTCTGTAGAGATGTCGCAATAGATAGGTACAGATGACAGTGGGGATGGTAGTGCTTTCAGCTTCAGTGTTGTGTTGGCTGGCGGGTTCAATAAAAATGTGTTGAGTTCGAGATCGGTTTTTTGTTGGTTTGCCAAGGCGTCGAAATCAATAGCATCATTTGTTTGTGTGATAGCTTCGATTCGACTCAGCATATCGGTGACAGCGTTTTCTTCACCTGGCACATGTCGAATGTCCGTTGTGTATTCACTGATGAAGCTGAGATGTCTTTGTTGCATCGGACTTGCTCTTTCAGGCCTTTGCTGGAAAGCAGTGGTGAGGGGCTTGTGGTCCGTATACACGCAGAATTCCCGAGCGGTCAAAGTGTCCTTGAAATATCGTACAGCTTCGTATATGGCGAATAACTCACGATCATACGTGCTGGCTTTTCTCTTGCTGTCGCTTAGCTTGCGAGAAAAGTAGGCTAAAGGATGACAGCCTTGCTCGGTGATCTGGTGCAGCACCGCTCCAATTGCGGTACCCGATGCATCGACTTCCAGGGCTAATTTTGCGTCAGCTGATGGGTGGGCGAGAAGGGCTACGTTGGCAAAATCACGTTTGCATTTTTCGAAATCTGCGTTGTTTTCGTCGGTCCACTGCAGAACTGTTTGATCATTTCGCACGTTGTGAGGGATCATAGCGTGGAGTATTCGTTGAGTTTCGGCGGCTCGTGGAATGAAACGACGGTAGAAATTAATTGTTCCCAAGAAACGTTTCAACTGTTTGGCCACAACTGGTCGGGGGAACTCAAGGATTGCTGCAACCTTGCTCGGTTTTGGTTTGATTCCATCTTTATTGATATGATGGCTAAGAAATTCGACCTCAGGTTTTCCTATCTGGCACTTACAGGCGTTAATGGTGAGTCCGTTCTCCCGCAACACTATGCGCAAATGCTGCTTATGCTGTTCGATGTTCTCGGAGGCAACACACAGATCATCCACGTAGGGAAAGATAAAATCGAGGTCGCCCAAAATATCATGAAGGTGTCGCTGTAGCGTTTGACCTGCATTCCGAAGTCCAAAAGTCATGAACTTAAATTCGAACATTCCGAAGGGTGTCGTTATGGCTGTCTTCGGGATGTCTTCAGGAGCCACAGGGATTTGATGGTATGCCCTCTGAAGATCGATACAGGAAAATATTTTCTTACCATGCAAGATGTTTGAGAAATCCTGTATGTGCGGTACTGGATACCGGTCAGGCACGGTGATCGCATTCAATCCTCGATAATCACCGCAGGGGCGCCAAGTTCCGTCGGGTTTTTTAACCATGTGTAACGGACTGGCCCAACAGCTCTTCGAGGGCTGGCAGATGCCTTGTTCCATGAGGAATCTGAATTCCGCTTTAGCTTCATTCAGCTTGTCGATTGGCAATCTTCGTGGACGACAGAAGACGGGTTGACCATTGGTGAGGATTTGATGCACTGTTTTTGCCTTGGTTGGTCTTTGGTTCATGTTGAGAACAGTGATGCCCTGAAATTCCTTTAAAATATCGGCGAAAGGCGAGTTCACGTCGTAGGTGGTGATCATTGGTTCCGAGACGGCATTAATGTTGTTGATTTCCAAATTGGTTCGGTTATCGATGAGTTTGCTGTGTCGCAGGTCCACTAGAAGGTCGTGATGCTTCAAAAAATCAGCACCGATGATTGGAGATTTGACATCGGCAATGGTGAAAACCCAAGGGAATGGTCGGCGAAGTCCAATGTCGATGTTCAGGCGCTTGGTGCCGTATGTGTTGATGGGGGTTCCATTAGCAGCGAAAAGCTGGTTGGTCATTACTGGACTCAGCTGTTCACGTGTTGTCGGAGGAATAACAGAAATGTCAGCACCAGTATCAATCAAAAAGTGTTGGTGTGTTGTCTGATCTCGCACGTGGATCCGCCAGATGTGAGGTTTGTTCAGGTCGATGCTGGTAATTTTTGATGGATCATCAGGAGCGATGGGAGTTTGAGTGCAGGTGGGCTGCATATAATTTAGTTTTTTTCACGACGGGTGTATGTTTCGATGCTACCATCGTAGAAAATACACGGGATGTTAGGGTTGTCCCCTTTTTGCTTTTCGCACTTACTTGCTTGTACGCCATGCCGGTAGTGGAACCAGCAAATCCACCGACGACGATTTCTTGGTTCACTCGGTGTGGGCGGTCGTCGTCCTGCCGAACGGTTTCCAGATCGGGCACGTGATCGGCCTCTGTTGCGATAATCTCCAGAAAGGGCTTCTTCCAGGCGTCTTGTAAGGGCATCGATGCGGTTTTCGAGGCTAGAGATCGTTGGCTCGAGTTTCGAACGAATAGCGGCAACTTCATTTTTGGGTGCCTCCATTATCTTGTCGGCTATTTTTGCTTGGTCATCAAGTGACGCTGATGGAATCGCTGTGACGATTGAGCGCGTGGTGGTGGGCAAGGCGCGCAACCAAAGGTTAGAGAGGACGGTATCGGTGCATCCTGAACCTCCCAGACGACGCATCTCGGACAGCAAGATACTTGGTTTCTGGTCACCAAGTGTCATCCCGGAAAGCAAACTGGTTAATCTTTGCATTTCCGATGGGCGAAAATGAGCAACAATGGCGGCTTTCAGTGTCTCATAGCGGTCGTTCTCTGCCATGAGGTTGCAAATTGCAATGGTGGAATGCACAAACTTGGCACGTGAGCCGAGTGCCACGATCATGGCATTAAATTTGTTTTTATCCTGCCTGATCTGGTTGACACTGAAGGCTGCTTCAAGGCAAATAAACCACGTATCAATATCTTCCGCATCGAACGGAGGGTAATTGATTTTAGCAATCATGGTGGCGGTCTCATCACGTAGTTCATTCTTCACTTGTGTACCTGAGCCACCATCTTCATTTTTACCGGCGTCCATCACTGCACTTTCGTGGTTTTCAGGTGGTCTGAATAATTATATGATAACGAATTCGTACGCGTTGTACTTATACGGTTCGCGAGCGCGATTTTACTAGAGGTTTTTAAACGAACGTCGGGGTCACCAGTTTTGGAGACTTACGGATATATCGATTAATACGCGGAGATGTCTGATTAGATTGATCGTCAATTTAATTCTAATTGCTATTCTATGTACAAAGCCTGATCGGCACTAGAGTATATGGCAACGAGTGAGTGAGATACAATATCGAGTGTATGTGATCGGATGATACCGTAGGTACAATCAGATGATCGAGTGTGTGATTGGTGTGTGGGTACGATTAGGTGATAACGTATGGAATTGGAGTGTGTATTGATTAGGGTAAGTTATGTGTTGTCGCCACAATTCCATTCAAACGATTTAAATCAAACGAGTTAAATCAAACGATTCAATTCAAACGATTTAAATCAAACGATTTGAATCAAATGATTTGCATCAAACGATTTAAATCGAACGATTTCATTCAATTGGTTTAAATCGTACGATAGATCAAACGAGTTAAATCGAACGAATTAAATCAAACGAATTAAATCAAACGAATTAAATCAAACGAATTAAATCAAACGAATTAAATCAAACGAATTAAATCAAACGAATTAAATCAAACGAATTAAATCAAACGAATTAAATCAAACGAATTAAATCAAACGAATTAAATCAAACGAATCAAATCAAACGAATTAAATCAAACGAATTAAATCAAACGAATTAAATCAAACGAATTAAATCAAACGAATTAAATCAAACGAATTAAATCAAACGAATTAAATCAAACGAATTAAATCAAACGATTTAAATCAAACGATTTAAATGAAACGATTTAAATCAAATGATTTAAATAAATCAAACGATTTAAATCAAACAATTTGAATCAAACGATTTACATCAAAAGAGAAATTTCAGCCGTGTGGTATTCGGGGGTGGGTGAAATTTCTCGCAGAATTTCAGCAAAAAATTGACCCACTGGGTTTCTGTTCCCAATGTCGTAAGAGGCAACGAACTACAGTTGTGCCGTCAAATGGTGAGATAACATCGCACTCATAAGTTTTCTATCTCATGCCTTCACGTGAGTCTTTCGATGACATTTGCTCGTTAGACCGGCATCGGTAGGGTGCTATCAACCTTCTGCTGTAGCATCGGAATGAGAGGGTGCAAACGGGCGGGCCTCGAACCGTAAAATTTATGCCCCAATCCAAGGTGTGTCGCGTGCCGTGCCAAGGCAAGAATGGCGGGGGAGGCATCAACACTTCGAACTCCAAGATTTTTTATTCAAATTGTGTGATTTGAATCCTAAGATTAATCGTGCGATTTAAACCGAACGATTTAAATCAAGCGATTTAAATCAAACATTTAAGTTAAACGATTTAAATCAAACGATTTAAATTAAACAATTTAAATCAAACGATTTAAATCAAACGACTTAAATCAAACGATTTAAATTAAACGATTTAAATTAAACGATTTAAATTAAACGATTTAAATTAAACGATTTAAATTAAACGATTTAGATCAAACGGTTTAAATCAAACGATTTAAATCAAACGATTTAAATCAAACGATTTAATTCAAACGATTTAAATCAAAAGATTTAAATCAAACGATTTAAATCAAACGATTTAAATCAAACGATTTGAATCAAACGATTTAAATCAAACGATTTAAATCACACGATTTCGATCAAACCATTTAAATCAAACGATTTAAATCACACGATTTAAATCAAACGATTCAGTTTACTTTCTACCTCTACCTACAATCGAACCAAGTGAACAACAGGCCTCTCGATCTAGTGTACATTTTATCGAGAACAAAGGAAGCATCGGATTATTCTTGTTATGATGAGTAGAATTGACAAAAAAGCTCTACTCCGACCCAATACCGCGGTCGTTGACTTCAAATTTTGTTCAACACGCCCGAGTTTTTGTGAAGTGGAATACCTTTTGAAAGTAAAAATGCAACTTAGACTTACGGAAGTGTTATACCTTCAGTATCATCATCTTCGCAATGCAGTGTTAATATCATTCAACACGTTAGCACAAGTTGAGCGTTTCGTTTTGCAGAATAACTTAAAACACGTAGTTGAAAGTGACAACGTTGGAATTAAGATTCCCATTTATATTGAAAATGATTATATTGATGTAAAGCTACGTGACCTATCACCTCGTACCCCTCCTGAGCCAATTGCAAAATGCATGTCGCAATACGGAGAAGTAGAATTCGTTACACCTGATACTTGGAGAAACTTCTTCCCGGGTACTCCTAACGGCGTTTTTGTAGTGAGGATGCGGATCGAAAGGCCCGTACCCTTCTACTTGACAATAAAACTCAAAACTCACGGATCTAGAATTAAACAAACTACGCTATGAAGTTTTCAATACCAATGCCTGAACCACAAACGGTGGCCAAATTGGTGACAGCAGTTGCTCAAACCATAAAGATAACCACAAAAGAAGCATCCAGCACCCCAAAATCAACCGTAAGCAACATCGGCAAGGAACGTAATAATAATGACGGATTTACACTGGTGCAAGAAACGGGGAAAAACATCTGAAAAACAAAAAAAGAAAAACAAAAAAAGAATTAACTCCCCAGATTCAGTATGCCAGCAGATCCCGCGAAAGAAGGTCTCCGCTCGCAATAAAAAGTTGCGCCCACAAGATCCAATATTACAATAATATTTGTTAATATTTTTATATTTACATTTGTAAACATATAAAAGATCCACGGCTCCGTTAAGCTACCGCTATGAGCCGTGTCAAATAAACAAATTGGGGAAAAAATCAAACGATTAAATCAAACGGTCTAAATCGTGGACGATATAACTTGTAAGATTCAGATAGTTTGATTTAAATCGTTTGATTTAATCGAGCGATTCAAATCCTGTGATTAATCGCGCGATGCGATTAAATCAAACGAGTTAAATCAAGCGGGTTTACGAAGTATACTCTGTCCTTGCGACGTTTATTTTCTGTCGCTCAAATGAGAAAAGTACAAACGATTGCATCATTGCAATTATGTAGAATATACCTTAATTCCAATGTTGCCCTGTATTACTACGGCAATAAACGAATCGATTTTATATTTAATATTCAAATCAATAAACTTCCAATTGTCGTCACGCCCGATTTACCCCCCATCGCTGCTGACCAACAACAACGGAACGAGACGCAGGCGGATATTGGATGCCAACTGTTGGCATTCACAGCTAATCGCATTCATTGTGTTTCCCCTAGCTCTAAGAAAAAAAACAAACAAGAGGGAAAATCGGTAGTGGCTCAATCGAATCTTTGAGTCGTCGTGTTGTTTTTCGCTTCGCAGTCGGAGGGAGGAAACATTTCCTACAAATCATATCGAATTAATATCATCAATTCATTACGAGTCGCTCGCTGCATTTTTTGTGTTGTTTCTCGTCATCTCTGTTGGATTGGAGTTTGAACACTGCTACTGGCCTGCTCTGGTCTGGTCTGGTCTGGCCGGGATTAAAGCGAAACACTCCGAAGGGTCGTCTCAATTGTCAATAACTCAACTTCTTCAGGAGAAAAGTAGCCCCCAATGTTTCCCGTGGATGCTCGCATTATCATAACGATTGTATTAATAACAGAAAATCCTTAAAATCTTGTAGACAGATTGTTTACGAGAGTGCTAACGACAATGAAAAGTGTTTTTATTCTACGCCTGCCGGACCTGTCTAGTGGCAGAGTCTTTGCTTGACGGCAGTGCCGCTCGGTCGGTCGTTCGGAGGGGGAACTCGAGGGAATGATAGCTCCGTGTTTGCGTACATACTTGTGTCTCTGTCCTCCCGGGCGGATCCCTGTTCAGTTCGGGTCGACCGTGGGAGTAGGAGAAAACAAACGACAGCCAGCGGCATGCTGGCGGGTAATCCTCTTTGCTTTTCTTCAAGATCTTTCTCTAGGGGGGTGACTTTATGGCATCATTTTTCTACTTTGGTGGGAAGAAAAATGTTGCCGGCTGAAATTGACTGCAAATTTGGTGGAAATTTTCAAGTGCTATTTAAGGGGATCGTTACACCGTTTAAGTGCAGTTACTTTTGACCGCATTTTGTCTCGCATAAAGTGGCACACCAGTTAGGGTTAGATATATTGCAGAATTGATTATTTGGGATCGGGGAGTTTTGCTTGTTGTATCACACTTGTGTGTGTTAGTTTCGAAATAAGTCTAATAAAGTATATTCCTGCTACAATCCGTGATACTCAGCTTTAAATGGATAATTTATCTCAATCTGTATCAAGTGATGAATACTGTTAGAGATATGCCTTTCTTCGCAGCAGTGGATGGGCCACAGACAACACGAATTATTATTTGAAGGCTGCTTCTGCAGGCAAATGATTCCACAAATTCCACACACATACGCACATAACTCTTTTCCACCCGAAAAGAAACGCGGTACGTACGTGATATATGGGCTTGAGCTGGTTCATGTGGTTGCATTTTCCCCCTGGCTTTTCTTGACGATAAATTCCGCAGCAGTGGAAATCTCCGTTACGGAAAATTAATCCAATTTAAGGACTTTCCGCTTTTTCAACCCCGTTCGTCATCCCGGTTGCTCCTTCCAATTTTTCTGCAAAATAATCACAAGACAGTAAATTAAAAACAGTGGATAAAAAGTTCTCCGGTAAGAAGGTCCCTTTCTTCATTTATCTAGCGGACGGAGAAAGACGATGTGATAACATGTTTATTATGGTAGTAAATTAAGCAAATGAACCGGTCCAGGACTAATACGTATTTCAGCAAGAATGAGTGTGACGGTGATGTATGTGAAGCTTGTGTCTGGTTCGAGGCCAGAGAAGGTACGTTTTCAGGTACGAAAATGTGCTCAGTTTGGGGGAAGTCATGATGATCCTGTATCTAACGTACAACAGAAGATTTAAATTCTTCCTTTGCGGCGGGAATAATTTTTCTAAGAAGGAGCAGTAAATAGCTCTCTCTGCCAACCTCTTACGGACGAAGCTTGAGAATGGGCAACGACATTCATTTTACACTTCAGTGGCAGAGAACAACGATTCCTGCAGTTAGGATGAATAAAAACACAATAAACAAGTATTTATTGCTATCTGGAAAATTTAGTTTGTTTTAACAGGGAAATTTATTGCAGGAACTGCATCTTCTACACGCAGTTACTAGCTTAGCTTAAGTTTAGTTTGCTTTCAACCTTCATACAGTACAGTCAACGGTAGCAATCAGACGAATAACCAATAAAACAATGATCGGAAGATCTCCCATCTGTGGAACAAATTCAATAACGGAATAACACAACAACAGACAGGCCGGATTTCCCATCATCGCCTACAAAACAAAAATCAAGGATCACCTCTAGACGCCGTAAGTGGCGCTGCAGATAGCTCCTTTCCACAGAGTGATTCGATTACCTATAACATCTGTCGACGGTCCCAGCAGAAAGCGGCTACACATTGCCGTTGGCGGCACCGTGTCGTAACGTTCGAAGGAATGTGCGTCATAACATCCGGGACATTATGACGCACCAGGATGCGTCATAACATCCGAAATCGAATGTGTGTCATGATGTCCCGGACTTTATGGCGCACATTTATTTGCTAATCTTAAGACGCACACTTTGTGCAATATAACGTCCCGGACGTTATGACGTACATTCAATTTAGGAGCTTATGTCACAGTCGATATCCTGGATATCGGATATTGTGACGCATAAGAATCGCGTTATTATGACGTAAGTCATATGGTCCCAAAATAATGTGCCTCATAAATTCCGGGTGGGCATTTGTATCACCGCCGATTATGAGGGAAATTCGATTTCTGCCACTTTTGAAATCATCAGAGGGTGATGTCATATTGACCGTGACAGCACAAATATCTCGAGTTGTAAAGTCGGATATAGGACATGCTAGTATAAATGCACGAGGCATTTCACGTGGATTTGTCATGCCATTTTCGTTGAAGGCTATGAAGACGGAGTTAAATAGCTTTCCAATATATTTAGTAGTTTCCTTTTTGGAAATACGGTTCTTAAACCAAAGCTATTGGGACTTTTGCTTCCTGCAAAAGGCGTAAGGACTTGCTGCACGCTCACAAAAACGCGACGCGAGACAGGACACAACACTTATTGTCCTTACTAACTTTAAAAAGGATTAAAAAATTACTTTTTTGTCGACTGGTTTCGGGCCGATGTTGCCCATCTACAGGACGATGTCCGACTGATTACTAGATGACAAATACAATCATACTGCGTGCAGTATTCGTCGAGAAGAGAATTAAAAAAAACACAAAAATTCGCTGAATTTTCTGGTTTGTCAAGTGGAAAAGGGGTGATGATGTCCTCGTTCATAAGCGCGTGTTCAGCATTGGCTATGTACATTGATTCCCATGCGTTCAGGTGTGCAGCTTTCCGTACAGTTTTCACGAGTTTCGCGCTGTCCAAGTCTATTGTGTGATTGTGGGCTATAGTGTGTGCTGCCACACTGGAGTCGTTGCCTCTTTCGTGGTCAACAGCATGTTTATGTTCTCGAATGCGGACTTTGAACTTTCGGCGAGTTTGTCCTATATATACTGCGATGCAATTTTTGCCCCCCGATTTTTGATCGGTTGGAACCTTGTTTTTTAGGTTACACAAAAGGTCTTTCAAGGTGTTACCACTTTTGTATGCGACTTGGTAACCATGCTGTTTTAGGACGGTTTGAACGGAGTTAGTAATTTTGGGGTAAAACGGCAAGCAGATTCTACGGTCCTGTTTTTTATCCGGCTCTAACGTTTTTTTTTTTTTATTCATTTCGTTTATTTGATAGGCACAAATGCGTTAGCTTGGCGGTGCCAAATACTTATGTTTTTACATTTTGGATATCTTAAAACTAGGAGGTTACAATGTTGAAATATTTTTTTTACAAAGGAAAAAAAAAGTTTACAGCTATCTTAAGACTAGAAATAAGATTCAATATACAAGAGAGGGCCAAAAGATTTTTTTATGAAAAAATTTAAAACAAGGGATTCACTTTGATATACAAGAGGGGGAGTAATAGTATTTTACGAAATATTTTACGGTTATCTTAAAACTAACAATATAGTTTAGTACACAAAAGGGGGAACAAATATTTATGAGAAACTTCACAGAAATCTTAAAACTAGGGATTCAATTCTATTTACAAGATGGAGGACAAGAGTTTCAATAAAGAGTAAAAATTATAGCTATCTTAAAACTAGGAATACAGAATACTAATTTGAATTTTTTAACTAAAACTTATGCTTGGTCAAGATATTCAGAGGGTGGCTTATTTCCGCATCAGTGTAGCAGCAGTTGTATCAAGGACAGGGGAGAGACAGGGAAAGAAGAGCAAAACTTGCAACTTTCGCTCGAAGGGGGGGGGGGGGGGGGAAGGGGGATCAGCGAAACAAATTTGTGCCTCAGTCTAGTAAGTCGTCGAGTACCGGATTGGCGGATGGTATTCTTCGGACACGCGGGGAATCCTTCAAAACTCATCGGAACTCGAGTCGCTCTCGCTTCAGTTTCCTTCTATGCAGGAGTAGTGGTAAGGGCGACGGCGGTTACATAGTGGCACTCTGGAGCTGATCGGTTCCACAAGGCAGGAGGAAACTCTAAAAACGAGAAATAAAAGAGAGGGGCTAAATTGGGATATTTATCGTTTTTATGAAGGTATAAATAAGGGACATATAGGGGAAATCACGAGTTGCCAGCATATCTCGGACTGGGACATTGGGTGGTCTACCTCGGGCCCGAAGGGATTCCTTTAACTGAGACCTGGCGTCACAATACCCGGCGCATACCCAGACAACGTGTTCGATGTCGTGATAGCCCTCGTCACAAGCGCACAGACTACTCTCCGCAAGCCCAATACGCCGCAAATGCGCATCCATGGTGTAGTGATTGGACATAAGTCGGGACATTACGCGAATAAAATCCCGACCCACATCCATCCCCCCGAACCAAGGCTTCGTTGATACCTTTGGGATAATCGAATGTAGCCATCGTCCAAGTTCCCCGTTGCTCCACGAGGTTTGCCAACTGTTGAGCGTCCTCTGACGACAAATACTAAAAAATTCGTTGAAGCAGATTGGTCTTTCGTATATGTCACCATTTAATGCGCCCGCCTTTGCTAATGAGTCGGCCTTTTCATTGCCCGGGATAGAACAATGAGAGGGAACCCAAACAAAGGTAATCTGATAAGATTTTTCAGATAACGTACACAAGGACTCCTGTATCATCCCCAGAAAATACGGGAGTTGCTTTTTTGGCTTCACCGCACGAAGAGCCTCGATAGAGCTGAGGCTGTCCGAAACGATAAAGTAGTGATCTGTGGGCAGAGTGTCGATGATCCCAAGGGTGTACTGAATTGCAGCTAACTCTGCGACGTAAACTGAAGCGGGATCATTGAGCTTGAATGAAGCGGTGATAGTATTGTTGAAGATACCGAAGCCAGTGGACCCATCGAGATTTGATCCGTCAGTGTAAAACATTTTGTCGCAGTCGACTTCTCGGAATTTATTATAAAATATATTGGGGATCACCTGCGGGCGTATATGGTCCGGGATTCCACGAATCTCTTCCTTCATGGATGTGTCGAAGAATACAGTAGAATCAGAAGTATCTAGGAAACGGACACGGTTGGGATTGTACGAAGAAGGATTGATGCTCTGTGCCATGTAGTCGAAGTACAAGGACATAAAACGGGTTTGAGAATTAAGCTCGACGAGCCTCTCGAAGTTTTCAATTACCAACGGGTTCAGAATGTCGCATCGGATGAGCAATCGATATGAGAGTTCCCAAAATCGATTTTTTAGCGGAAGAACGCCCGCCAGCACTTCGAGACTCATCGTATGGGTCGAGTGCATGCAACCCAAGGCAATGCGCAAGCAACGATACTGGATTCTCTCCAGTTTGATGAAGTGTATGTTCGCAGCGGAGCGGAAACAGAAACACCCGTACTCCATTACCGACAATATCGTTGTTTGGTATAACCTGATCAGGTCTCCTGGGTGAGCACCCCACCATGTTCCAGTTATTGTTCGGAGAAAATTGATCCTTTGTTGGCATTTCTGTTTCAGATACCTAATGTGACATCCCCAGGTACCTTTAGAGTCGAACCAGACCCCGAGATATTTAAATGTGAAAACCTGGTTGATCGTTGCACCCATTAATAGAAGCTGGAGTTGCGCCGGCTCACGCTTTCTAGAAAAAACAACCAACTCAGTTTTCTCCGTGGAGAACTCAATACCCAGCTGAAGAGCCCAAGCAGACAAATTGTCCAAGGTATTTTGTAATGGTCCTTGCAAGTCGGCAGCTTTGGGCCCTGTAACAGAGACCACACCGTCGTCTGCAAGTTGCCTTAGCGTGCATGAATTGGCAAGACAATCGTCAATGTCATTCACGTAAAAATTGTAGAGCAGGGGACTTAGACATGAGCCCTGGGGAAGACCCATGTAGCTAAATCGCGATGTTGTTAAATCGCCATGCGAAAAGTGCATGTGCTTTTCAGACAACAGGTTACGGCTCTAACGTTGTCGCGTTTTGTCTGTGCTTTTTCCTTTTGTGTTTCCTTAGAATTTTGTCCACAAATCCTTTTTCATACCCGTTCAATTCAGCAGCTTGGTATATTTTATCCCGCTCGGCCTTGAAGTCTTCATTTTCCATCGGTACATTGAACAGACGATGGTCCATGAAATGGAAGGCTGCTTGTTTTTGAGCGCCGAAATGGTTAGAGTCGAAAGTTATGTATCTGTCTGTGGATGTCGGTGTACGGTAAATCCCGAATTTTAGTTTGTTGTCCGCTTTCCTGGTTATCATCAGGTCTAGGAATGGCAATTTTCCTTCTATTTCCTACTCCACCCTAAACTTTATTGTGCTGTGACGGGAGTTCAATAGGTCAAGGGTCTGTGTTAGGTAGCGTTCTTTCACGGCTGCGAAAATGTCGCCCACGTAGCGTCTCCAAACTCGAGGGAAGAGCTTTTCTTTGCTTAAAGCTACCTCGAAAACGCTCAAAAAACGTCTACTAGCAGATAATATTGTTAATATTGTTGTTTGGTACAGCCTGATCAGGTTTTCTGGGTGGGCACCCCACCATGTTCCGGTTATTGTACGGAAAAAATTGATCCTTTATTGGCCTTTCTGTTTCAGATACCTCCCCAGGTGCGTTTAGAGTCGAACCAGACCCCGAGATATTTAAAAGTTGAGCAATAGTTTGACCCATTAATTGAAGCTGCAGTTGCGCTGGTTCACGCTTCCTTGAAAATACGACTAGCTCAGTTTTCTCCGTGGAGAACTCGATATCCAGCTGGAGGGCCCAAGCAGACAAATTATCCAAGGTATCTTGCAATGGTCCTTGCAGATCGACGGCTTAGGGACCTGTAATAGAGACCACACCGTCATCTGCAAGCTGCCTTAGCATGCAGGAATTGACAAGACAATCGTCAATGTCATTCACATAAAAGCTATAGAGAAGGAGGCTTAGACATGAGCCCTGGGGAAGACCCATGCAGCTAATTCGTGATGTCGATAAATCACCATGCGAAAAATGCATGTGTTCTTCAGACAGCAAGTTTAGCCAAAAGTTATTTAGAGTCGATGAAAGACCATGCTGGTGCAGCTTCTCAGAAAGAATTTTGATAGAAACCGAATCAAAAGCCCCCTTTATATCTAGGAAAACTGGTACTGTTTCGGTTTTGCAAGCGCCGGGCCGTGCCCCAAAGTGTGCTCATCGATGTTCCTCTCGTTAGCCCGTCGATGAACCGGCGCCAGTAGCTACGTTTTTTGGCTTTCATCAAATTCTTCATGCGCGTTTCTGTCATCGCGTACTGTCGGTAGCTAGCTGGCAGCCCGTCTTTCCCAAAGGCCTTATACTAACGCAGAAAGGAGGCGCCATTTCGCAGCGAACTGCATCAAAAATGGGAGAAAGCTTATCAAGATGCTTTTAAAAGGGTTAGAAATAAAAATACGGTCCACAATGTCAGAGAAATTTATTAAGCCAGCTCTGGTTTCTCTCTCTGGCTAGGATATGGGAACACATTGGGTTTTTGATTTTCCTGGAAGTGCTTGGAACTCCTTTTCTGAGCTCAGAATTCTGAGACCAAGAGTGACTTGCTTCGGTTTTGCACCAGTACTTCCCTGTGTGATTATTGTAGGGGGGTGGGGGGGGGGGCACGAAGAAACACCTTCTGGCCTTTACGACGAAGCTTGGGAGAGGAAATGTTCCTCCTTTCTCCATTGCTTCTAGGCACAGTAGAAGATGTTCCCTCCAGGGGTTCATCACAGTCGTCTTCGTCAGTAGACAAGTTGGTATAGATGTTCGTAGAGGCTGGTGGCGTAGCTATCTTAAGCATTTCTGCAAAAGATCGCTTAGAGCGTCCCTGAAGGGAACGCTTAAGATTCTCCTCGCGCTGTTTGTATTCGGAACATAGCGGGAGATCATGCGGGTTTCCCCACTTTTCGACATCCCTTCCACAGGATTCCCACCGCATTTCTCACAACGGGCCTTATTGCTTTAATGGGAGGCTGTGTGTCCCAATTGTTTGCAATTAGTATAGTTCATGACCCGCGGCACAAAGATGCGAACAGGTAGACGAACCTTGTCAAAGAGGAGGTAGTTAGGTAGAGCAGAACCGGCAAAGGTTCCCTGATAAGAGTCTGAGTTGACGTATATTTTTTCCCGCCAGCTGCGACCGATGCTGAATGCAAACGTTTGCACTCCAGGATCTTCACTGGCTTAAGCATGGGGTCTTTGAAACAGCCAGTCCCATGTTTCAGCAGGTCCTCGCAACTCAAACTCGAATCGGAAACGACCCCACAAACTTCAACCCTGTTAGCTGGAATATACTCATTTGCCTCATTTAAACTGTTTACCACCACCCGTAGCTTATCAGGGCGAATTTTCGATATTTCTGTCACGAACGAATACCGGTCCACCAGAACTCGAGAAATCTGCAACAGATTCAAACACTTTTTGTCTTTGTTTCGAATGAAGATCTCGAAGGGCCCGGTGGCCGAACTTGGATATACTTTGAACCGGGGAGCCGAATGTGTATTGACGTCCATCTCACCTTGAGATGAACCGGCGCACAGTGGCTGGAGGCCGGACAAAACCCCAAAAAGTTATGTTTGAAATATTGATATTTTATATTTTTTTCTAAATTCCTTATGTATTGAATGCCATGTTGAAATCCAAGATGGCGACTTCCGGTTTAGCAGAAATTCACTACAACCCATGCGATATGGGTATTTTCGAAATGGTCTTGGCAAGTAGGTTCAAGAAATTTACGTTTGGCGCCATTTTGAAATCCAAGATGACGACTTCTGATTTAGCGGAAATTCTCTACAACCCATGCAATTGGGTATTTTCGGAATGGTCTTGACGAGTAGGTGCCAGAAATTGATTTTTGACGCTATTTTGAAATCCAAGATGGCGACTTCCGGTTTAGCGATATTCTCTACAACTCAATCAATATGAGTATTTTCGGAATGGTTTTAACGAGTAGGAGACAAAAGTCGATGTTCAACGTAATTTTGAAATTCTAGATGGCGCCTTCCGGTTCACCGAAATTCCCGCATGAAAAATCTGGGCGATCATCCAAAACATCCTCGAATACAAGATCTAGTCATAAACCAGCAAAATGCAAAATATGTTTATGTTTTCGTCCAGAAGAGTGCGGTGAGAATGAAAGTGTGAGAAGAAAGAGACATATGTGGTGTGAGTTGGGGGTTTGAATTAATTCAAATTAAATTCAACTGTTTAATTAATGCTATTTGAACTACAACTTCAACTTCCAAAAATACCCATATTGTTTGGGTTATAGCGTATTTCGCTAACCGGAAAGCGCCATCTTGGATTTCAAAATGG
Organism: Topomyia yanbarensis; assembly: GCF_030247195.1. Taxonomy (NCBI): domain Eukaryota; kingdom Metazoa; phylum Arthropoda; class Insecta; order Diptera; family Culicidae; genus Topomyia; species Topomyia yanbarensis. Next base: position 337,645,791 of record NC_080671.1, read on the forward strand.
CGTTAAAAAATAATTGTTGGAACGTACTCGTTAAGATTATACCGAAAATACCCCTATTGACTGGGTTATAGCGAATGTGGCTAACCCGGAAGTCACCATCTTGGAATTGGATAAAAACAGGATTTTTAACAGCAGCTTAAACTTAGCAACTCAAGTAACAATTCAGGTTTTATGGTATTCTTGAAGTCGCTCTTAAAACTTAGATTGCACTTGTAGTGTGCTATAAAACCTCAAATGTTACTTGGGAATGTCCGGTCTTTTTAATGAGTTTCGTTTCCGAAACCACAATTTCTATGTTCACTTAAAATGCATGTTGTTTCTTTGATTTAGGTCCACATTTAATTATTTATTTTTTTACATTATTTTTTAGGGAAATGAAAGAACTTGGTTTGCGAATATAATATATTCACTAAGTTTGCTTGGGACTATGACTTTTTTGTTTAATTATGTTTAAGGTGTTCAGATCAAAAAATACTTTTTCAGAAATGTATTCTGTTCAATCAGGCGAAACATATCAGAATGGTCACATATTATTCATTATATAGCAAATTACCTCTACTTTCCGAATAACATGGTTTTGTTCTGCGCCTAGGTGCGCAAACTAGTTTAACCTTTCGGCAGTCGCGCTAGTGCACTGAGTGCACGCTGCTCTGAAAATCTAGAGAACTCGTCTTAGAGCAGCTGCGGCTGCTCGTTCAGTGAACGATTTGCGCGACTTTCGGAGGGTTAAGGAGATTTTAAAGTTTTGTTACTGCTATGGAGGCGCATGGTGTTTTGTGCAAGGCAATTAGAAAATCTATATTAAACCAACACGTTGTACAATGCATATAATGTAGTGTTCTTCATTTTTTATGATATTGTTGATATTGATGAACAGTAATGGAAAATCTATCATGAAAATGAGAAAATTGTCTTAAGAAAGGTTCAATGAACTGCATGGAAAAATTCATATAATATTTTATGACTTTTGACATTAAAAATGAATTCAGCACCTCAAAATTAGCCTAATTTGTGATTTTAAACCAAATTAGACAACATTTTAGGTTTTGTCCGACTTTTGTTCGAAGATCCGCCACTGTGCGCCATCAGGAGAAGTCATTTTTGCACGGGGCTTTTACTCAGTACACGTTAGTAGGAGAACCAAGAAAGGGAAACGTAAAATAATACTTAACTTGCATATATGCATATATGTAACGTTATCCAGGCGGCTTACTAGAAGAGCGCTGCTTCACTAGTCACTGACCGGCTAACGGGAAACAGAAACGCAAAATAAGGGAAAAAATACTGAAACCATGACGAGGCGGAGAGTTCGCAAGATAACCTTGAACGCGGATCAACACTACTCTTTGTCGCTACACACTGCACGGACTGGAAATAAAACACTTGTTTCTCGACCGAGCGCTCGAAAACGAATGAGAGACATGCGATGTACGCCATAATTCAAAATCTACTGAACCAAATTGTCTGAAATTTTGCACAGTTCGTCTTCACATCATTGCATTACATTATATCATATTATCAGATATTATTTTTACAATAACAAGTTAGATGGGTTTTTCAAAGAAAATTGCATTTTTGCTTCAGAATGCTACGAAAAATTCAAATATCAAGAAAAAAATAAAAGCTTTGATCAATACCTGGGGTTGTGCAAAAGAGCTGTGCAAACCTTGAACACGTTTGTTCCGATATATTTTGAGTTATGATGTAAACCGCAAACAAATTTTTCAACGAGCCGCCTTCGAAGGATCGCTGTCACTGCACCGGCTCAATTTTCAGTAGTTTACCATGATATTCGAAGAAGTATTGTTCAATTGTCCAATGATTATACGAAAATCATTGAAAATATGTTTCGAAAATAGAACTTTCCCCTAATAGGTGCATTCTTTTATTGAATGACTCTTATAGTCATCATCACACGTTAATTCGCCAAGAAAATGTTGGATATATGATTTGGGAAAATGTTAATCGATGCAACAACAAATTGCACCACATTTTTACATGATTTTGTGAAAAATTGAGTTCAATTCCATACATTACTGCATTCAAAATAGAATTGTTGGAAATTTCGTTATCCTTATGAGTCTACGCATTATCATGTTGAATTCTTTAAATCAGTCGATTCACCAGGCTTTCCACCGCAAGCAGGGCCGTCGAGAGCCGCTTCGGGCCCCAAGGCTTGTATTACTGCCGGGCCCTATTAAACCTAAGCCCTCTAGTTCAGTATGAGTTAGTACCTCTTCAGCCATGGGAAACTCGAGAGTCCGTGGTTTCTATTAATCTTCGATTGACTCATATTGTCACATCCACAGATAGCGTGACAGACAGGTGAATTTCAACAGCTTTTTATTCCGTGGTATCCAAATCAGGTGAAATTGCCATAGCTACGAGTTTTCAATTTTCGGGTACTCAGGAATCAGTAGCGTCTAGCTCAAATTGTACGTTCCCCGTGTTAATCGGAGATTTTGTGCCTTGCCATGAATCGTCATTTCATGATTTCCCTGATGTGAAGGATTGGGGAAGTGGCAAGGTTACGGGCAAGGAATATACCCAAGAGACCACGAAGCATTATTTAATGGTTTTAGATATGTTCTATATTCGCATACAAAACATATTCTTTACGGCTTCACAGTTCTATAGAGATCATAATGCACGCTTAGTGTCGGAAAAGGCGAAATAGTGTGCCAGAGTAGAGTTAGTTCAGAAGCACCTTAATGGCTGTCAGCAATGTTAACATAGAGCCGTGTTTTTTTTTAAATAACTCTTCCCTTCTTCATCGACACAGCAAAAGAAAAAAAATAACTTTCGATAATGTACCCACTGCAGGTGCTACAATAGCAGGAATAACACTTCCAACCCCCGGAAGGATTCAGAATCGTTTTTTTAACAGTAGGCGGATATATTTCGTTTCGCGAAACAAACACTTCTGCTTGATTGATGGCCTGGAACATATTCAGCATGCTATGTCTAACATGGTGAAATTGTAGCGTGTAAACATTGGCCATCTTTAGCCCAATTTGTACTTTTAACAATAAATCTTAAGGAACGTCTCGAAAAGTAAAAAGAAATACAGTTTGACCACAATAGGCCACTTTCTGCTTGTAATTGTCACTCATTGTTTTGATATAGTGAGTTGGAACACGGTATTTTGCTTCTACTGCGCAGAGAAAACGACGCACTGATTGATTTATTTGCTGGTAGCAATGGAGCAATTTTTAGGTTTTGTTTTAAGGAAAATGAGAAGGTAGCAGATGCAGTTCGAAATTCTCGTTTGAAATGATTCCATCAAAAAGATTTTTAATTTACCTAAGTTTATCACATATTGAAACCAAGAAAACAGTTTCTAATAGTAGATTTTATGCAGGTTTAATTAATAAACAATATGATATGTCTAACGTAGAAGTCGGTTTTGATATGCTGTGAGAATATGTAGGACCCGACAACAATATAGACACAGAACGCAATAATAAGACGCAAATTAAACCAATGCGATTACTGTGGACACCCGAGTACTGCTGCTGGTGGATGAACTGAACTGATTTGATTTCTTTATTTCGCACATTATAATTATAGACATCAGACAATACACTTTTGGAATAAAAAGAAAGAACGTGCTATAAAAACACAAAAAAGATGGGTAGGTAATGTCAGAGACATAACCGAAGTGAAGTAGAATACACTTAGGCTGTTAATTCGAATGCTGCAATTTTACTACTATCTTCTGCATTGTTGAATTAAAATCAGCTATTTCGATATTTGTTGTGCTGCATTATGCCCCGTTGTTATGGTGCAATTTTACCCCGGAACGAGTCCGTTTTGTCCCGCCTATTTTTCACTTTATAATTATTTTGAAAAATTTAATATTTTTCATGTTTCTGAATATTCTGCTAAGCGATTGTGATTTCAGAATAAAATGTTGGCTAAATGATACTATTAATTAAATTCTCCCATTTGATGGTCTCTTAGTATGATTAAATTTAGGGATGTATATTACCGCATTCACCCCTACATACGCTTGCATTACATTCACAGAAATCACTTGCGATGCGTTTGTGCAAATGGTCTTACCTTGGTCTTGGTCATACCTCGAAAATTTCAAACGAGCACTCGAGACACATACGTTGCAAAATTAAGATTTTAGGTTTGTTCCAAAGTTTCAACTCAATTATTTTCAAAGTGGATAGTACTACCTTGACTACATACATTACCCACCGGCCCTGATTATTGAATATTTCTTTGCACATATGTATAATGGGATCAAAATGCATTCGTCTAGCTGAATATTTTTAGAAATAGGCCACTTTAAAGTATAGCATGTACAAAAAAGTAAATTAAGGGCCAAATTGGACAATAAATAGTTTTTGGACTTACTGTAAGTTGAACTCACTCTACAGTTAAGAACCAGCAGAAGGGCATTTGTGCGTGAAATGTCAGCATTAGAGAGTTAAGGTGAATGCCCTATAAATAATATGTTCAAGCCTTCACCAAGCAGGTTTCTTAGTTAACCTTCACCAAGCAGGTAGTCTTAGTTCTGAGTTTTTGCAGTAACCATGCAATTACCACGTGTGATAATAGCCGACAACAAATGTAGTGCAAGGACATTACTTTTAAAGGAGCAATTTACTAGTTGATCTGCGAAATAAGTAAAATTGACATTGAGTCATTTAGCGGAACTTAAAATAAAGCGGAACTTAAAACAATGTGGCTGTACAAATACCTGCAGCAGTTATACAATTAATCTGGTTCTACGGATCGTTACAAAACTGTGTTTATAGCAGCATATACGATGATATGTAAAAAGTTGTACCACTTTGCCCCGTGTATGAAATGGTCGGTGTTAAGTCAGACTGGACTAAGTCGCAAAACATAAAAAAATGAAATAATGATAGAGCTGGATAAAGAATTTCTTCAGCTACATTGGACTTTTTCCAGTTTTGAAATATGCAACAATAAGCAAGAATTTCAGCGAAAATTAATTTCCAATTATAATGTAAAGTAAATCATCAGCAGAAACATATTATAACAGTATCCAATAAGCCAACATCATCTCCTTCACACAACAGAACAACCAATGCTAATCAAATCGCCAATCGCACTACCGCTTGCCAGAAGAAAATTTACCAAATAGCACACTCCACCCACCGCAGTACACTCTGGAGCGCACGCCGTGATAAATTTATCTGAGCACGCCACATATCATTTAAAGAGCAAGAGAGCGGGGTCTCTCGCACTCAACCACCCCTAGCACATTTGAAATCCGTTTATTGAATTCCGAAAAAAGAGCTCTCTGCTTTTCTGTGCTGTGTGCTGATTATTGTATGCATGGAACTGGCACGCCTGTGCATCATTGGAGGGAATGATGCATGGCGGCAGTCATTGAATATATTCCAACCGAAGAGTTTGAGCTGACCCATTAACTGTAGCAGCTACTACGAGATCAGAAAGCAAACTGACGAATTTTTTTTCTTATGGGACGTTTTTATACGTGGCAAAGTTTATTGGGTAACAAATGGGCAGTCCTAGCAATGCTCGCTGCTTGGTTGAATAGCACGAACCAATCAGCGCAGATAATTACCACTTTCACAAAATACATTATTTACGTTATCTATAGTAGACGTACATCTTACGGAATCAAATACAATATACGTGCATAAATTTCCGATCAGATAGTGCGATACAGCGATTTCAATCAGTACAACGGAAGTTATTCGCGTTTGAAAACTGGGAAAATATCTCAGCAGAAATTTTTGAAAAGGAACCCCCATCTTGAAACGTTAAAAATATTCTACTTCAAAAATTGTCCATTTTAATCACCGGTTAATTAAAGTCAGTGTACCTTCTCATCTCGCCCAGAGTAGAAAATAAAAATTGCTCCGCTATGGATCCACGGCAAAAACGACTGCAGACGAATGGTGTTGCTATTGATTTTTGTAAATGTCCTGTAAGACCAGCTACTCGGGAGATGAAACAATTACTAAATGTGCAGATTATGCTCAATCCGGGAGAAGTTAACGCCCTGCAGATGCACCATATCAAACATTAAGAAGCACAGTCGTTTGTTTCGCGGAACAACGTGCAGCATACTGATTAAAGCTGCCACGTTAACAACATCATCCCCGTACTATATATAGGCAAGGGCTCTAGAGAGATGTGCTCATACGAATTATCTCCACACGCCCCTGACATAGTGATTAACAAATGTATGTCAAGATACGGAGAAGTGGCTTCCATAAAAGCTGTAACTTTTTATTTTCCCGGATGTAGTTAACGTTGTTCTTGTGGTGGGAATGCTTCCGTACAAATCAACTTTTTCATACGTAACTATTTTATGCAGATCAACCGAAAATGAGACGTTTCATCAGACAATACTGGTTATGCAACCACTCCTAGATTCCAATGCGCGAATTCTACAAAAAGACACTGCACCATGCACTTTGTTCAAAATCAGCTAAGAAAAGCTCACATGCTATAACCGTAAACAGCATACCGTTATCTTATGCCAAACCACAAACGGCTACAAAACCAATATCTACGGATCTGACAGGAACAAATATTCACTTAACAACAATCACACCCAGTGTCTCCAAGACAACAACCGGCACCACCAGCAAAGAAGCGAACGTAAAAGAGGACGATCGTTTGTCCGTGCACTCGCATTTCTGTTTGACGCTCTATTGCTTTCTTCGAAAATACTTTGAATTGGCTTCTCAATATTTTGTAGTGTATTCCGTCGATTCAAGCAATAAAACTCGTTTTTAAACTTGTAAACAAAGTAGACAACTCCCTTAAGAACGTTTGTTTTAACAAAAGTGTCAACTATCAAATAAAGTTTTCATTTTATTATACTTTCATCTTATAACAATTTAATAAGGGGAATGATCACAAAGAAATTATTTTTGCTATTTTTATTGCTCTTCTATGAATACCGGACGTGTACGCCCATCTTCCGGATAAAAAAGCGGGCCCCCAAATACGACCCGGGCCCCAGGGCAATTGCCCTGGCTGCCTCCCCCTCTCATCGGGCCTGACCGCAAGTGTTGCAATTGAAACTTTATGTGCCTATTATTTTACTTACTGCGCAACATCGACTCACCACGACTGTGCCTTGGTTAAAAATTTCATTTAAGCGACCGTTATAACTGGAAAATATAAAGAAGCAGATGTACTGCTATTACGAATTCGAAAGATACCAACGGATTTCAAACGATTGTGTGTAGAAAAACCGACCAATTTATTTAATTATGACCCAGGTGGTCAAACCAAGAACATTGTCTAACCGCGAGAATTACAATAAGTTTCTTCTGTGTAATAAAATGTACGGGGCACGTGCCATTTGAGCCAATATATTCTGATTCCTGATTCTGATTCCTGCTCCCGATAGGTGTAGCGAAGCGCATCGGGTTACAGCTAGTGTATACAATAAAATGTCATTTAAGATTTATTTTTCCAATTTATTTTAGTATAAAACTACCGGTATGGTACGGAAAAAATTCAATTTTTAAAAACATAAATAGAGCCATTAATGCATTACTGGTTTTTATTCATGGCCGCCATAAAATTCTTCTGAAAATTTTCTATATATCTATGATGTGAGAGCCTTAAACCTATACCAACATATTACAGAACCATTTTTACTTATATTAACAGGTTTATTTTCATAAAGTAAGCGCTACAAGTGCGAGGAATGTGTAGAATGACAGCCTCCAATTGGTTTGCTGCCTCGCATCCTCAACTAATCATTTTGTCATTATTTGGATTGTATTCGAAATGTTTCGATTGTATTGTAAAGTTCTACTTAGAAGTTTAAAATAAATGGTTACCAAAATATATCGTAAAAACAATTTTCTTTTTTAATGGCAGTCTATTTTTCAAGTTTGAATAACCAAAATGTAAAAAATGAAGCAGGGATAGGTCGATTTTTTTTTGTTTCAAGTGTTTCACCGTCGACACGTAGCTGGCGAACCATTGTGTATAAGTACGAAGTGTATTAAGAATATAATAGGCATTTCCACAATTATATTGAACATAACCAGCCATGGAGTCATCGTTTGGATAAATAAGAAAGGCACCGCTAGGTGGATTAAAACCGATTTTTCAATATTAATTGCCATAAACGCTTGATAAATATTGGAAGGCTCTTAGAAGCAAATGTTCGCTACCAAATTTGCACTATTACTAAGCGCACAAGAATTGGTGGAGCTGGTAGTCAAAAGTTCAATCAAATTAGATTCTCAAAGTTTCGATAATGAATTACACTCATTATTATAATATTTAATTAGTTTAATTAGCTTATGTTCGATTATTTCTTCCCACTAAATTAATTTGTTTGGTGGAAGGTATATTCCAAAAAGCTACTGGCTACGCCATTGAATTAGAATCCTATTCATTTTGCCTCCATATCCCCTTCTCAACAGACATGTAGTAAAAAATCATTTTAGTGACAGTATAATACTTCTTTGACGTGAACAAAATTACTTGTTATGAACGTATAGAACTGTTTGCTGTTGAAATGAATACTTCTAATCCCTTGCACTACATCATGTGTTAAAATTATACACCAAGGTTGCTTTCGATAAATACAAAAATCATTCTAGAACTCTGACAGTACAGCGACCTCACAAAAATATTCCTTGAAACATAACTTTAGCCCATTCAAAATCAACCGAGCATGACCTCGTCACTGTTGAAGAAAGGATTCATCAGACATAATACGAAAAAAGCCACCACCATATCCAACAATCACCGCAAACATAATGTTCGAAAAGGCATAACCAAGTAATGCACATAAATAAATATAGTGCCAAATTTGCCTTTTCTCGCTATGTGTCCATCTGGGAAACCTCGGATGAATGAATGTAAAAGGATCTCCGCGTCAGACAAATGAAGTCGGACGCAGAAGATTTTCCTTTCAATCCCGGCCGGAGTCAGCAGCGGAGTCGGCCTTGCTTGGTCACAGACGGCGGCGGCGGCGGCGCGCGGTGCGTTAAAGGCGAATGTCGATCCAAGCTAGCTAGCTAGTAGTTGAATTGAATAAAAGAGAAATTTGTCTCTGTCGCGTGGCGTCGGCATCTAGACGCCATCAATTTCCGCGTCAAGCAACGACGCCGACTAGGACGACACCCCACCGAGGCACGAAGAGCTAATATGGAAAAGTAGGTATACTTCTCGAGAAAGTAGAAAAAGAAATCAGTGAATGAGATCCATCCAACCAAACCAACCAACTGAGCAAATTATACTCCGATAGTTGTTACACTACTCGCATTAATCCTTGGTGCAAAATGACAAATGAAAGACGGTCGCGGAATAAATCAGAAATCCTTAAAATATGCTGATACGCGTGGAAACGATGAATCGACTCAGTGTGTGTGACCGAAAATGAGGGCCCCCGCAGGCGCTTCCAAACATCATCCAATCAACTCTCTCGCTGCGGAGGGGCTGCTCATGAATATTAAAATTTTCCTTGAAAGAGATATCATCACGATCACAAACGAACGGATTTTGGATGTCTCCATGCTGATGCTGCTACTGCTGATACTGAATGCGACAGTGATTAATGAAAAAACGTTTACGGTTTGGTTATTTTCTGGCTCCAGCGGAATTGCTTCAACGACAGCCAAGGATCAGTCGGAATCGAAGATTAATTTCTTTTTCGTTGTCTTCTATTGATAGGAGTTTAAATGTGATGGAAGAAATCATAGCTATATTCAATTTTTAAAAATTTGTGTGAAGATGAAATTACTGTTTCAAAAGTTTGGTGGTAAAATTGCTAAAAAAATCGAACTTAGACGATATATGCAAAAAATCACCATCCCAAATCGGTGTGACAAATTTTGTTTTCTCCAAACTAGCCCGCCAGAATAGATCATATTTCCATGTAGGGTAAGAGGGTGACCTCCCCGATCAGAAAGAAATAGCAAAATTATTACAGACTTTGTTATGATAACAAGTTGTGTAATAACTCTGGTCTCGTTAGTTGGTAAAATAACAGAAAACATAACAGAAATTCTTCTAGTATATATCAAAAATATGACAACCTGTGATAGGCTTCTATCAGAATTATAACAAATTTTGGTAGGTTCTCCCACGGCCAATATAGCTTGTATTACCTACAAATTTAGCGTGCAGATCTAAAAATAGAATAGAATAGAAAAATATAGCATACATTAAGGCGTTTTCGTTTGGCAGCAAAAAGCTTCATGTAGCAAAATCTTTTTATATTTTGGTCAAATGATTGCATACCTGCTGGCTGATTGGTTATTACGAATATATGACACGCTGATGGTTATTTGTGGATTATAGCGATTTGAACCTGGGTATTCTGAGTTTTATGTGGATATTTCCTGCATGAACCAAAGACGTTGCTTTCGACTGATGTTTAATTTTAGCATAATATTCCTCGCATCCGTCAAGACCAAAACGATTATAGATGCATCTTGTTTCCAGAACGCACACATTGAACTTTGCCAAAGCCTAAGGACTGTTTATTCTCCTTATGTCATACGCTTTGTTTTCATGCAGTTTTACTCATTACTACAGCTGTTTAAATAACGATAGACTGAATAGCTTTATGGTATCTTTGCAGATTAGGAGAGTGGCTATTTTTAGATTCTGAATAGTGCACATCGGCGCTTCTCTTGTACGTTAACATGTTTTACACGATTTCTAGTAATAATGTCGACGCGATGTGGTAACATTGAGTGGATAATTTACGTACATTATCTAACGGAGAATACGACAAATGTTATTTATGATTCCGAATAGATTCAAATTAAAAAAATACCATAGTTTTGAGGATTGCTTTTTGAAATTTCAAGAGGTTTTGTTATTAGCACTTTTAATATGGGGAAGATGAAGTCAGTACAGTTATCGCAACCTAATAATTCCCAGAAATACAAATGCAATCTGTCAGCTGCGGATATTATAACAGATAATCAGAAAATTTGAGAAATTGTTGAGGATTCTTCGGTGTGACGAATATTTCATGTTTTTCTAAAATATATTTTCCATTCTAAATTTTATTTTATTTTAAGGGGAATTATTCAATATTTTTACATTAAAGTTTTTAGCTACTTCAAGCATTATTTAAAATTCATTTAAATTGTAACAGCGAACGATAATACCAGCTGGGATATGTGTATAATCAGAGATTTCTAGGCCAGCTTTATGTAGCATACACTAACAAATATTAATATTTCAACAATTTGAACAGGTTTCCTTATTTTGTTTTAACTTTCTACAAAATGAATCAAGTATCTTGACTATTACGAAAATTTGCTAGCTCGATAATTTTCTTAAGAGGAACGAAAACCATCGAATACAGCAGAAACATTAGAACATCGCGCATTCAAAGCAATTGTCAGTTCAACCGTAAAATGTCAAACTTATCTTACGTGGAGTGAAAAGATATAACAATCAAGTAACTCAAACATTTTTATGCGAAGTTTTAAAAAATACAACGCTTTGGTAGTTCGGAGAACGCACAAACTGGTCAATTTTAATTGTTCATGAAAAATCCGCATAAATTGGAGAAATCGGACTGAAGATCCTCGAAGATCCTCAAAATACATAACGATATTGTAGAAATCAGTATACAGAAAGTTTTTAAGCTCTGAAAATTCGTTTTCGTAATATGCACAAACGATTAAAAGAAAATTAATCATATAACCATTTGACTAAACCATAACAAATAGTTTTAAAATGCTTTTTTATTTCAATTCGCGTTTTATTATTTCATCTGGAGTGCTTGATACTTCCTGCATCTTTTTCAAAATAACTTTTATTTGAAAATTATAAACTTTAAAATATCTTGTTGATAACTTTACGATTCCAAAAAAAAAATTGAATAAAGGCATTGAAATCATTAGCCCCATATTCGAAATTGTGTGCCATACGAGTGTCTCAGAAAGTACATAATCTTATAATCGAAATGCAACCAAGTAAGTCAAACACCTTACTGACAAGTTACATCTAAAACTTCGAAAATTTGCTTTAAAAAGTTGAATAACGACGCATGAAAAGCAACTTCAGCGTATTAGTAAATGGACGGTTATTTGTGTAATGTAACAGTCATTCACAGTTGATTGTTTGATTTGTTTATTGGAGCTTTAACCATATGGTCATTTGCCCGCTTTACAGTTTACCGTTAGCGTTCAAAGATAATTGTGAAGGAACATAGTTATTATAACATCATCGTTATATGCGTACATCAAATCATATTAGCAGTCCAATGATATCACCAGAAGATATAAACTTGATATATGTTTGCTTGCCTTGATGATTGGGATATCACAAAGATAACACAGTGAGTAATAAATATCAACATGAGATATAAATTTGATAGCTTTCTGTTATGTCTTTCTGATCGGGTCAAGGGGTCAAAGGATCAAAACGCCTTAGTTCATTCCGAGGACCCAAAAATATCTGAAGCGTAGAAAATGATTGATGACAGTTTTACTTTATGAAATCAACGTACTAAGTAAGATTGGCATTTTCAATGTGCTGCAAAATGACAATTTTCAGAAATGTTTCAAAATGCTTCCGATGTATTTTTCCAGCATTTTACGATAGGCATTTCAACCAAGTAGAAAAAGTCGGATGCACTAGAACTATTTCAAATTACTTTTCATACCCTATCCTAGTTTTAGTAATGGCTCAAAACTAGGTTAGCTTTTGACATTAAAAATGTCTTACTCCACTATCTGGGGCTAGGTGTCATTCTAAAATCTAAACTATCTCCCATGTAACGAAACTATGTAAGGTTTGCACGCTTATAACTCCGATATTACTAGATGGATTTTAATCATTCATACACCAACCGATTTAGAAACACCTAACTTAAATATTGGTAATAATTTAATATCTCCCCAATAAAAGTAGACTGTTGGAAATTGGTAAAATTAAAAAGTTCACGAAAAACGGGAAAATTACCATTCGTGAGACAGATTTCTCAGACACAGCCGTCAAGAGAGGGCAGCTTAGTTGCTCAATGAAACACGAAAAGTCATAAATAGAAGCAACGCATGTCCGTTTAAATCAGTTGTTGCTCTTATCCCATACGAGCAACATCGTCTCCGGGCGATGCAATAAGCGCTATCGATTTTCAGTAACGTTGGCATTTGCACACACTCGCACCTAAGTGACTAAACCATATACGGTTAGTTTATAAATAGAGGTGACGCGTACCCGTATCAGTTTTTGTTCTTATGTCTAACGGGTAAGATCATGGCTGCAGCGTCTGGGCACTACAATAAGCGGTAGACGCTATGCATTTTCGGCAGCGGTGGCCGTGTGCGGATTTTTCGGGTACCAGCACGGTGTCACAGAATGATTTGCAAAGTGGGTGGGCGGGGTGGTTTGGATTTAATTCAATACGGTTTGTGCTGCTTAAGAGTGTTGCGTTTGAAAAAAATATATTTATTTTTATGCATGCGTGTGCGTTGTAACTTGTTAATCCATGTTTATGGCGCTTTGTAGCTGCGTAGGGTAAAGAGCCTATTGGTTTTCATGTTTCATTTTTCGGTTATATGTTTTTTATCAGTCAGGCATCTGATAACGTGCTTCTGTAGTTATTGCACTGTTAAGCAGCGTAATATTTTATATAGGAGAATACACTCAGGTTTTTTACGCGGATTTTGAAATTTACGCGGTTTTCATTAACGCGTTTTTTTTTAAATTTACGCGGTTTCATTTACACGGCCTGTATCCCCTGCGTGAAAAATCTAAGTGTAATTGCATCGGAAACAATCACATTTCCAACAGAACTTTTTGTTTTCTAATTTCAAACACTTTTCTTTCGTATTGCGCACAACGGAAAATTTTAAAACAGAACTTACCGTCCCAGCAGCAGTTTAAGCAGGTGTTCTTTTTCGATTCAAATAAGCGTTACTGGACTCAACATTGTTTTCCCAGTTTATCCAGTCAGAATATCTGTCCTACCCTATGTATTTAAAACACAATTCTAATTGCGTTTAAAGTATACAACAAATAGAACGGTTGGGTATACTAATTTAAATTTAAAAATAAGTCTGTTTTAAATTATGAAACAAACCGCTGTACTGAAGATATAATTATGTCAGTCCTATTTCCACATAAAACACCTCTATAACATAAAACGCTGCAGAATTGGTTTAATAATACAATGATTACACTACAGAGTTATAACACGTTTTAATAATTAAGCAACAAGAAAAATGTCACCAAGATAGCATAAAAACCCGTTTTAACTGGTAGTGCGAACGTTGCATAACAATGTAATTTATCAAATAATTTCATTTTTCCACCACTAATCGATCAAGAAATACTTACACTTAAGATTGTTTACTTAAGTTCATTAGTACATTATTGAAAATTTAAATGGAAAATGAAATTTCATGGAGATTCTGTATATTTTCGTTGGCGGGCGTGGGCTTCCTCATCACAGCTCTCAATATGGAACTTTTCTTTTGAATATATTTTCTGGACAGACCAGCCTATTTTTACTAGATGGATCAGCCAAATAATGCCAATCACCTAGTGAGATACTTGATTAATTAATAGATTACCGTTAAAAGACCTTCAATAAATTATGTTTTGATGGGGAGTGTATATGGGAAATTTTAACATATGAAAACAGGCGAGTGAACAAGAACGTGTGTCGATATGTGTGATAGATAAAATTCATTTGCACGCTCTTGAAAAAAGCTACATTTTTAATGTCACCGTGGTCGTGTCCTGTACACAACCATTTTTTACAAAAGGTACCATGATGAAGGGCTTGTTAGTACTTCTTATGATAGCATCGATTTCGGAGGGTGCCACTGTATCACGATCGCCAGGGAAGTATGCCCAGAGGCTTGTTCGTTCTGATGTTTTCTGACCGTTACGGTGGCCTTCAACGGTCCAGTATTTGATAAGATTCTTGCCTTATTTTGCTTCGTTAGCACCCTGTTGCCGATGGGGACTTCCAGATCCTCACCTCGCATTGCATTTCGTTGAGCCGCTTCCCGATCAGAACGACATAACAGAAAGCTATCAAATTTATATCTCATGTTGATATTTATTACACACTGTGTTATTTTTGTGATATCCCAATCAGCAAGGCAAGCAAACTTATATCAAGATTATATCTTCTGGTGATATCATTGAACTGCTCATATGATGTTAATGTACGCATATAACGGTGATGTTATAATATATTACATATTCTTTCACAATTATCTTTGAACGCTAACTGTAAACTGTAAAGCGGGCAAATGACCAGTTGGTTAAAGCCCCAATAAACAAATCAATCGATCAACTGTGAATGATTGTTATATTACACAAATGATCGTCTATTTGCTAATACGCTGAAGCCTCTTTTTATGTGTATTTATCCAACTTTTTAAAGCAAATTTTCGAAGTTTTTATTGATTTCCTTATATTTGCGTTTTCCACATGGACGTTCAAAGTTCCACGATTTTGAGAATAGATAAGTTTTAGATGCAAGAGGTCGGAAAACTTGAAAATAAGGTGTTTAACTTACTTGGTTGCATTTTGATTAAGAGATTACCTATTTTCTGAGACACTCGTCTGACACGCTATTTCGAATATGTGGCTTATGATTTCAATGTTGAAGCCTTTATTCAAAAAGTTTTGGAATCGCAAAGTTATCAACAAGCGGATTCAAATAAAAAAGCATTTTTAAACTATTTGTTATGGTTTAGTCAAATGATTCTATAAATAATTTTCTTTTAATTAATTGTGCATATTGCGAAAACGAATTTTCAGAACATAAAAAACTGTTTGATATATACTGATTTCCACAATACCGTTATGAGTTTTGAGGATCTTCGAGGATCTTCAGTCCGATTTTTCCAATTTATGCGGGTTTTCAAAAAAAACCGAAAAGGTTGTGGGTATCTGATTTTGTGCGTTCTCCGAATAACCAAAGTATTGTATTTTTTTTTTATTTCAACCCCCGCATAAAAATGTGTGAGTTTAGGATTGTTGTATCTTTTCATTCCACCTAAGACAGTTTGACATTTACAATGAACTAACAATTACTTTGAATGCGCATATGTTCTAATATTCGATGGTACTTCGTTCGTCTTAAAAAAACATCGAACTAACAAATTTTCGTAATAATCAAGGTACTTGATTCATTTTGTAGAAAGTTAAAAAAGGAATAATACGACCTGTTCAAATTGTTGAAAGATTAATATTTGTGAGTATGCTGCATAAAGCTATCAATATTTCAAAAAGGCCTAGAAATCTCTGAATAAATTCACATCCCAGCTGGTATTATTGTTTGCTGTTACAATTTAAATATGTGTTTTAGATAGTGCTTGAAATAGCTAAAAATTTTAATGTAAAAATATTGAATAATTTCCTCCTTAAAATTAAATAAAATTTAGATAAGAAAATGTATTTTATAAAACATGAAATATTCTAAAAATCGTCACACTGAAGAATCCTCAACAATTTCTCGAATTTTATGATTATTTGTTATAATATTCGCACTTGATAGATTGAACTATTTTAAAAAAATTGTATTTCTGCGAATTTATTAGATGTGAGATAATTGTACTGGTTTGCTTAACCTTCCCCATTTTAAAAATGCCGATAACAAAACCCCAAAAGCGACTTCACTTGAAATCTCAAAATGCAAGCCTCAAAACATTGGTATTTGTTTCTTTGAATCTATTCGGAATCATAAGTAACATTTGTCGTATCATAAGTAACATTTGTCGTATTCTCCGTAAAATAATGTAGGTAAATTATCCGCTAAATGTTACCATATCACATCGACATTATTCCTAAAACTCGTGTAAATCATGTTAACGTACAAGAGAAGCACCGAAGCGCACTATTTGAATCTAAAAATAGTTCCACTTTCCTGATCTGAAAAGATATTATAAAGCTATTCAGTCTATCGTAATATAGGCAGCTGTAGTAAAGCGCAAAACTGTATGAAAACAAAGCGTATTATACAAGGAAAACAAACAGTCCTTTGGCTTTGGCAAAGTTCAATGTGTGCGTTCTGGAAACATCTTCTGCATCTATAATCGTTTTGCCCTTGACGAATGCGTAGAATATTAAGCCGTATGAATAAAAACTAGCATTTGCTCAGCTTCTTGAGATTCGAGCAGTCGAGCAGCTGCGTTGAGCATTTACTCAAGTTGGTATGAATAAAACTTTGCTTTGACAGTTGCTTTCTCAGGTTGAGTGTTTGCTTTTCGAACATCTGATTTCGTATGAATAAAGCTATAAATCTTGAGTAAATGCTCAGCGAAAGTTAAGCAAAAGGTAAAATCTGTAGAGCATGCTCGGTTGCATGCTAAAATATTTTTTTTACTCAAGATGATAACAAATCGAACTTCCCGTGAGAAAAACTGTCGGAATTGGAACTGGATCATATACAGCAAGAGATTTTGAGTAACTGGTACATTTCGTGTTCCCTTTTCAAATTTGTTGAATTTTAAATGTTTTTGCCCAGATTTTTAAATGCCCAGATTTCTTGTTAGCTGTCGTTTGTTCAAATAGATCGTAAATATTTCTTTTGAATGGAGGAGCTCACCAAACAGAATTGTGATTGTTATCAAGTGATTTCTAGATTTCATTTAAATTTCGTTTGATGTAAAAATAAAATTATATAATATACATCGTTTTCTTGCGAGCAATGCGATAATCGAAGTATCCATCAGTTCTAAATGCAATAGAGACCATTGTAGCACATCTGAGCCTTCTTCCAAATCAATATTTCTAACCATCTAATGCAGTAAAAATCCACTCAACACAGAACGACGAATAATGACCTATAGTTTCTAGTAACTAATGTAGTAACGGAACAAGGAAATTACGGCTCTGGAAAAAGTTATGTGCTGCAAGGCAGCCCTACTGCGAGCAAGAATAAGCATAGTGAGATAGTGGTTCTTAGCATTTTGAATCGAATGAATAGTTTTCAACACTAACTACATGAATTATTTTGATTAATCTTTGATATTAGCGCGTCGGTTCGTTTTACACATGTTAATTTCTCGTTTTGCTGACGAAAAAGGATTTTAACAATAAACATAAGATCAGTTGATTTGTTTCAACGTGTCACAAAATCTAGTGCTCTAATTTGCCTAAGGGCACCTACTTGATGATTTTTTTCACCTGTGGTGTAATGTGGGATATTTTCAAGGGGGCTCCGTTGCATACCTCCTAAGGAACTGATTTAAATGAAAAATGGCAGTTGTATATTTCCTATACAATAACTAGTCTAGTCTAGTCTACACATACACAGCCAATACATGTAGGGATCCTGGAAAATTGCAGGCGTTCGTCCACAATTTTTCTTGTCATTATTAACGTTTGTGGCACATATGGAATATGACACAAGCATTAAAGCGGCCAGGCCAACTGTGTAGCGTACAAAATGAAGATGATTCAAAATTATACGGCAATCAAACTATTCATTTAATGAATAATTTAATCAACGAATCATTTTGAACCTTGAATAAGGAAGAAACGTGGACAACCGTACACAACCGTTTCAATTTGATAGGGGTTTGATAAATCGTTGGGAGTGACTTGGCTAAGAGGGTTAATGTCACTCCTTTGGTTCCGGGTTCCTAGGATGGGGCAGAGGTTATTAGCCCTGTCCTGGCTACTGAGCCAAGGTTATAGCGCCTTTACTCGCTCTCTGAAATAATGATAGAGAAAATTGGCCAAAACGGTTAGTTATTGCTAAACATAAAGACAAAAGGCAAAAACGCCTAAACAGCTCTGAGAGCCGAAAAAATAAAGTCCAACGAAAACATTTCCACAAAAACAAAGTTACCATGATTGAAACTAATTTCAAACCAATACAATAATAAATTAGAGTACATTATTTGTAGATCCTACTCCCCAGCGCCGAGGGGTAGTCGACCTTCCTTAAGGGGGGGGGGGGGGGGGGTAATGTATTACTGTGTAAACACCACCAACATTTGATTGCTAATTTTAATTGATATTAGAAGTATGGAAGTATGGACGTAGTCAAGGACTCAATTATAGATATTCTTGCAATAAACCAAAAAAAGGGAAGCAGCTTAGTCGGCCTATCAGATGGATACTTCCAGATATGACCGGAAATCCAATATTGTTCCAAACATAAAGCGTATATAGCAATATTTAAAAAAGAATATTAGAAACGATCTCACCGGTGTCCAGAACGCAAATTATGTCCAACATCCTGCTTGCTTACAGGTTCTTGATGCCGCTTCTGACTGATGACAGTTGCAGGATATTCAAGATCCTCGGTTACCTAAGACAACACATGACATGATGTGTGTTTGATGATCTACAACTAATGGTTGCAACACTCATGGAGCATTTGAAGACAGAACCACATCTCGAACATAACTGTAGCAAGCAAATCTTTGCTTTGTAGTTTGTGCACTAAGGAATGCTTCTTCTTAAAGCTAATCCATGTTTCCCGGAGTCGTCATCAGTGGGAAAATGGCTTGAATTCCCATCTGTTCCCCAACAAGTCCGCCCGCAAAGGTAGCATCAGGCAGCATCTGTAATTTCTTCACCCAGCAAGTGTTTTCAGATCCGGACGACGAAGCGTTTCTTCAAACTCCGGAAACGGTTTTAAACCTGCCGATCAGTTTTCCGTGTCGTAATTTCACTACTCTTCAAAATTAACGCAAAATTAATTTTAGGAAAAAAATTGACGGGAGCGAAAAAAATTGACCACCATCGTCAAAGGTTGCTGTGATTCCTTGTATATTTCCTATACAATAACTGTTTCTAAACAAAACGTAGAAAGCTGTGTGGAATGAAAGGCATACGTGCAGCTGACACAAATGAAACTAGAGAATAAAATGACATGCATTTTAGAGAGTATTTGCGCAACAATTGGGGTGTTCTGATACCCTCTCCTAGGTTGACGGGTTTGACGATATCGCAAACATCTTCAAGCATATTTGAGCAGACACCTGCTTTAAGATGGTCATTGCATTACGCCTCGATAGTGGTGCATCGAGGAGACCGAGAGGGCTTCATGTTTTGTGTTTTTTTCATGTTTTGTGTTTTTTCATACTCTGCACCAGCCCAAACTAACAGTCAACTAAGAGCCTGTGCACACTGGCGTGGCCGATTGGCAGGTCGCCGTGGATTGACTTTTTCTGTGGGCTGTGTTTGCAGATGTTGTTCAACAGCTTAACGGCAGTCTTTGTGAGCACGGCTCGCAGTGGAAGTCATTGTGTGTCGATTTATCGGTCGACCTCGTCAATGTGCACAGGCGCATTAAAAATAACAGTAGAACCCTATTAGTTGTGTTGTGTTGTAATAATTGTAGTTTTTGGTACTACACACTAACCCAGCCCAAACTTGTTCAGTAATTTCTTTTGACGACTTGCTCAGTAAAGTGATATTTTTAAAGAGCTGTAAGCAAATTGATTAAAAATTTGCAGAATAGTTTTCATTTTTTAGCGATTTTCAGTAATTTTTCGAATAATTTACTGAAACCCGCAATATTTTTCACTGAATTTATCAGCTCTTCTGTTTTTTCAGTACATAAACATTATCCAGTAAAATACTGACTGATTGTTCGGCAAAATTGTACCAACGTTACCGAACCTCGTCAAAAACTTACAAAATAGGTACAGCAAATCCTCTGTAAAGTCGCCATTTTCAGAGCAAACTGCTGGCTGACCAGTGTTTTTTGACGTTTGGATAGAACGGATTGCGGAGAGTTTGGTAACTGAATTGTTTTACTGAATTGATTACCGAACGGTTTGCTGTTCAAAACCCCAGCAAAATTTTACTGTACCCAGTAATTTAAATTAAGTGTGTAGTGTACAATTGTGTGCTAGTCGTGTGTCTATCTGTGTATGTGGGCGTCTGAGTATTTGTGACAAATGGACCAGGGAATGGATGCAGAACTGGCTTATATGATGAAATAGTGGTGTTCAATTCGTGCATTTGATTCGATTCATTCGGATTGGATAAATTTAGGTACGATTAATTTACCGACGCACGTCAATCATCCATTCCCGTCCAGCATAGCATGAGAAACTTCTAACGGAATGCAATTGTCGTTAATGGTAAATATATAACATTTTCTGGCATTTAGACGGTTCCAAGTAGTTTAATTGCATGGTACATGTGTGTGGTTCAATTAATATTCAATAACAGTACTAACTCTACGCTTTATTTCATTTTATTTTATTTATTTTCGGTCTCATGCGTCATATTCCTCTGATGACTTCTCCGAGTCAATTTAACATAAAAGGGCAACATTGCTGTCAACAATGACTATTCGCTGCCATCAGACGTCGCCAGGTTTTAGAAAAATTGTGATGTACTTTCATACTCAATTGAATCAGATAAGTAGGAACGAACAACAAACTGCAAGTAGAATATTACACATGTCTTATTTCAACATCATGCATATTTGTATTAACATATTATTCACAGAGTATTAGGCATTTTTCAATGCACGGCTAGCGACCTCAAAAAAATATAAGAAATCCGCTTCAAGATGTTGATTACAATACGCCTCGATAGTGGTGTATCGAGGAGGCCGGGAGGACTGATATGAGCCTTTTTTCTGTTCTATACCTTTCCTCTATTTACCCTCTCATAGCCAACAAACAACCAGTAACAAATAGATAATTGAGAAAGGATGTGCTATGTGTGGTGATGGGCTATTCACGTATTGGTAGAGTTTGAAGTACTAATGTATGTCTTTCATGTGATGATCATGAATTCAGCTATATCCGGTACCTATCTAATCTATTACGTCTCTCATATGTTGTCCTTTATTTCTTCTTTTCGAGTCCTATACTGCCATTCTACACCCGCCTTCAGCTGGGTCAGCAAAGATGGTGATAATGAACGTCTTAACACTCACAAATTCTCGAACGCGGTCTCAAGCGGGAACCTACAAAAATGCCCTCGCGCACGCGATTGCGAATCGATCACGTCCGGAAGTCTATCCTTGATCCTAGAAGCCTAGGTCCATGCCTTCAGCTGGACCAATTAAGAAAATACGCTCATACCTATTAGACAACACGTCTCATGGCGACATGACCGGGAACCCTATCGATATAAACGATCCCACTCTCTGACAGAATTCTAACCGCGCACAGAAGATTTAATATCAGACTCACCTTTTGCGCGACCATTCAAGAACACACGTTATAAAATCACGTTAGCGCACAAACGTTAGAGCCCCTCGCGATTTTCCAAGCAACCTACGCCCTCGAACTCGCAAACATGATTACACCCCGGTGATAAGGTGAAAATCATAGCACTCATAAACTTACCAACGCGATCTCAAGCGTCAACCTACAAAATCCCGCGCTCGCGCCATCATGAATCGGGATCGTCCGGAAGTCTCTATCCTCGGTACCAACAATATAGCTCCTTGTTAATTATTAAAAAATAATAAAATTTAAAAATAACTCCCATGTCCACTAGGCAAAACGTTCCATGGCGACATGACCGGAAACTCTAGTGATATGGGGTTACTATCTCGCTGTCAGAATGTGATCCGTACACCGAAAACTAAAGATCAGAATGACGGTCCGCGAATATATGAATGGCCGCAGGGTTTCAAAATCGAATTTATACACGCGAAGTCATATACACGCGAGCACACGCGACAAACACGTCAACATACGAACGCTTAAGCCCTTCGTGATCATCTACGTACACCTATGCCCGCGATCGCGTAAACTTGATAACACTCCGGCAATTGTGTAAACATTTTAGTACTTACGAAGTTACAAACGCGGTCTCAAACGCGAACCCGCAAACGCGCGCTATCATGAATCGGTCACGTTTGGTAATCTTTAGCCTTCATTCTAGCAATTTAGGTCCATACATTCAATTGGACCTATAAAAAAATAAAGCTCATATCCACTAGACCACACGTTCTACGGCGACATGATTGGGAACTCTAATGATATGGAAGAACCCACTTTCTTCTGGAATCTGAACCGTACACAAAAAATTAAGTATCAGATTCACGGCCCGCGCGCGATCATTCTAGAACACACGCGAATGTGCGAAAGGCAAACGGTTATGATATAGAATTTATACACGCGAAGTTACATACACGTTAGCACACGCGATATACAAACGCACACGCGATCGAGCACGTTAACGTACAAATGTTCGAGCCCTTCGCGATGATACACGCGATCGCGAGTCCCTGCGCCCGCACATACCTGAACCGTACAATGAATATCAGCCCTTCCGAGAACCTAGCTCTACAGCTCCAGTAGGACAACTCTCGAAAAAAAAACAATTGGGGTATTCTGATACATGTGTGTTCATGTTGCTCAAGGTTTTTAACCCTCCGGAGTACATCTTTCACCTACTGATTTTGGTTGGCCGCTTGTGCTTCCGACTCGGCCGGCATCGACTTCCGTTTCTTCATGACGATATCTATATTTGCGAAATACTTTTGACCGTCCAAGGCGTGGAAGGACATTGCCACCTTGTATTTCGATTTAATGCTTGCTGCACCTTCCGGTCATGGAAAACCGTCGGACGACCAAACCCCGATTTACGCTCGATGCTCTCACCTTTCTCCGGGAGCGCCTGGATATGTACAGTCGTGATTCGTTGGTTGGGCCACAGCCTATGTCCAACTAACGAATTTAATTCGCTATTTGGACCGACTGACAAATGTCAAAAACTCTCCAAAGACATTAGTAGTGTAAAAGATTGTTAGATAGATTGTCCAAGTCAATCTGACATGAGATTTTTACGTTCAGATGCTTTTTAGTTAGACAACGGTCCAACTAGCGGAGGTCCAACTAAAAAGCGGTCCAGTTAAAAAGTGTCCAACCAGCGAATCACGACTGTACCCAGTAAAGTTCAGCCGGAAATGAGCCGGAATTCCGGCTGGTTCCAGTTAGTATTCCGGCTCCAGTGACACAACGGTTTCTAACTAGAATCACTGGAGCCGGAATACTAACTGAAACCCACAATTTCAGCCACAAAAGATAACTTGAATAGTGGTCGCAGTGGCAAAGTTTCCCCTAACAAAAACTTGCAATTACTGGCGATTTCGCACAGTAATTACCTTCCTATAAAATTCGGACAAAACTTCCAAAGTTGCCAGAATATTATGAAAACTTCACCCTTGAGTAATTTTATTCTTTATGATGTTTTTTAAATCTGTTTTTTGATCTCAAACGACATCTCTTTCTCATGATTTTAAATTTTGAGAAAATTCTGTTGTTTTAATTTAAAAAAAAACATAGAACTATGAAAAGGACAAAATAAAGTTTTGAGATTTTGTCCAGCTGGGCAACACTGTTAGCGTTGTTGATCCTTGACATATTCAGTATTCGACTTTCAATACAACATACCAACCTTTTTGCTTGATATAAATGAAATGTTTCTGACCTTCATTTCAGTGCCTGCTGAATTGGAAATATAAGCAATATTTTTGCTACAGTATCATTCTATACGGATGGTTCTAAAATGGGTGAACTGACTGGCTCAGGAGTCTACGGACCAAGAATCAAAGAAGCGATGTCAATGGGAAAGTGGCCTACAGTTTTCCAGGCAGAGGTATATGCAATACACATCTGCTCGGAGGTCTGTAGGAAACGAAACTACAGGCATGCAAAAATCGTAATTTTCTCGGACAGCCAAGCAGCACTGTTGACAATATGTGAGTCCAAACTGGTTTAGGAGTGCATCACATCTTTACAACAACTGGCATCAAACTAGAACTTTCAGCTTGGGCAAGAGGTCCCCAAGCTAAGAAATTCATACATCCAGATACAACGAGAACCAAAAAACTAATGGCTCTAAATCGAAAAGACTTACGTATAATCACAGGACTATTTACAGGACGTTGGCAAAAGTCAAGACGACATTTATCGATTCTGTTACTACGAGCCCGAAAGCTCGGAACATGTTCTCTGCCATTGTGCAGTACTGTTTCTTCGAAGGAAGCGATACATCGGAAGGCATCTAACGACGCGACGCCTCGTGAGGTATGGCATACCTGCCCCAAACGGATCCTCAGTTACATCAATAATACTATCCGGTTGGAACGACAGTTGTGGTCAAACAAACAACTCGTTTCCAACTACATTGGACTCCGACAATTTGTAACATGTAGGGGAACTGGGGGGAAGCCCGACACCCTGGGTAAGCCCGACACCCCACGACTTTTCCCTGATATCAAATTTTAAATCATACAATAATGACAGGATATTATTAGTACGATTATTTTTGGCATTTCGATACATATCGATGCCATATGGGTTCATAAACGTCAACAAAATAAACAAAACAAGCGAAAGCAAAGTTGATGCGCTTTTGGATGTTATTTTTAGTTGATACATTTTAAGGTTTTAATAACACAAAAGCTTTGAAAATGACCAGTTTTTTGTCACACATTCTATTCTACTCTCCATATCGTTATTTGTATGTATTGAAGATAAGTTTGAGTACTTCAATACTGTTAATTGAGCATTCAACAAAAATGGGCGCTGTTGGGGTAAGACCGACAGTTTTTGGGTGGGGTAAGACCGACACGGTGTTTAGATAATTGGGTTCGTTTTTGATTCGATACAAACGACTGGGTATATTTGTTGTGTTCAATTATACTATAATTACGTCATGTTAATAATTGAAATACACGGAAACTATGTTTTTTGCATTTATTTATCAGTATTGTCTCAAGTCGACCAAAAAAATTAAAAATTAATTGAACGTGATTCATAATAATATTACAAAAAGAAACGAAAAGTATAATCTAATATGAGATTTTGAAATGATATTGATGAAAAAATTTCATTGACCGTCGGATTGTTGATCAACAGTGTTCCGAAAAATCACAACACGATCCGAATAGCTTACTACGAAGCGTGCGTCACTTCTAAGTGAATGAGTCCTAGTAACAGCGTATATAATCTGCTTGCAGAACAGCTCTTCCTCGTTAGAATGGCTATACAAGTGGCAATAAAGCTCGAAAGAATTACTTGAGAAAACCCGTACCATAATATAAACCATGCGTTAAACATTATTTATTCATAACACCACGCATTCGAATGCTCTTCCTCTTGCTACGCGATGAAACTATAGAAAGTATGCGTTTGCATCACACATACTCATATACACATAATTGCACTTTTTCACACATACACAATACATTTTTAACGGAAAAATTTGGACAAAAAGAAAGTTCAAAAGGGGGTCGCTCTTGCCCCTTTGGGGTGTCGGTCTTACCCGCAGCGTTTTTAAAATGACCTTTTTCTCCATTTTTTGGCAACCAATAATTTTTAATGAATTCAATTTTTTGAAACGCTGAAAAAATTATATTTTGTTAAGAAACACCTAAACCAGGATTATCCACAGAATATACAATTTTAGGAACTTTGTGGAATTTTAGAAAAATTATTGCGCTTAAGGTGTCGGACTTGCCCCGCGTTCCCCTACAGCAAATAGGGGCAGTCACAAAAGATAATCTGAATAGTGGTCGCTGTTGCAAAGTTTCCCTTAACAGCCAAAAAAGTATTTTTGCAACGGATGATAGAATTGGGAGTTTGAATGCAATGAATGGGGAACACAACTGTTTAGAGTCGAAGAGGACTAATATAGCTGCCGAAGTCTTTTGGCATGGAATGTCGTTACCTCATTTCAAAATATCTAGAATCATCATGAAAATTAACCATAACTCAAATCTGCGGGCGAGTCCGTGCTGTTAAGAAATGTCTTAAATCGAATCTCACTGGCTTTTGTGTGAATGATGTTCTTCACCAGTCTACTTTCTCATCCCGATTAGATCAGAAACAAAAATTCCCTCCGCTCGTCAACAGCGTGCCTACACGATTTATCCCCGCGTATTTCCGATAAGTTCATTAAAACAAGCATATCCAAATACGGAGAGGTGGGTGGGATGCGTTATGTTTAAATCTGAATAAAAAAAAGTCATTTCCAACGTTGTTCATGTTATGAGTATGCAGGTGACACAACCTATTCCTTCTTACCTCGACATACAATATGAAATAGTAGGTATTATCAATTTTCAATTAACGCTGCGTACCTATGAAGAACAGACTTCTACGTTTCAATTCTATAACACGAACGGACCACTACGGAAACCTTTTACAAAGCCACTGAGGAAACAACATCAACTACAAGCAAATACATCCAAGTCTCTATTAGCATCACATAAATCACAAACAACCGTCGATGCTGCTCAGGCAGCAAAGGAATGCAGGAACAATAAAACCAGTCTGCACTGTTTTCGACGACTGTGCTGCGCCTACTACCTGTAAACGAACAGCCCGTACCGCTAACGATGGAACAAATGACAAATATGGCAGACACGACGCAACCAGCACATACTTAAATTCGATTATTTTCATTTACGCATTGAAAATATTAATAGAATACTCGTCGTACCCAAATTTGTGGCACCTAGCACTACAACGGATGGTTCTACTGATCGCCTAGTGAAGATGCCATGTAGTGTTTAAGCCATCTTCAGTTGGCCACTCGTTCGTTGAGATCTTGGGCACATTTTTTGGCACTATACGGACGATGCCCAGAAAGGGTTGAAGTGCTGTATAGACTTTCTTATACGAGAAAGGTAAGGATTAGGAGGAGGAATTTAGAAGCTAACTCAGTCTCGCTCGCCATCAAGCAAAAACAACACAAGTATATGATAGAAGTTATCAGGAGTTTTTCGGCTAATCAGTCACTCCTCATAATAGAAGCTCGACAGACAAGAAGACATTCATATATGATAGAAGTTACACACAATTTTGATAACCGAACCAAAACGAAGTCACAAAAATAAAAAGAATAATTGGAAAGTGACATTCAAGTTTAGTTCACATTTCGCTCGATACCATTTATTCATCGCACCACGCGGTTGCGACCGTAACCTTACCCAGGTATAACTAGCTCTTAAATTATCCTGTACGCTGATAATTGACAGCAAAGTCTGTTGAAACAGCAGTCAAAGCATCCGAAAAGGGATTGGAATGCAAAGGCTATTTTTTTCTTGATTCGATGATAAGTTTAGATGAACGATCGTTATACCAGCCTTTAATCTCGTTCAAAACCACTCTGAAAATATGTGTTCCATGAGTATTATGCCTTGAAAAATGGTGCACTAAATAAAAGGTATTCGCTAATCTCATTTCGACCGGATAATAAAAAAATTAAAACTGTCGCTTTCGAGGAAGTGTCTGTCGCTAAAAAGCCGAATTAAAGGCAGCTTTGGCCTTCCTGTATATCTCGTGGACGAATTATATGGCTTGTACTGTACGTGCTTCGTTTCGTTTCAGTTTTCTCGAAATTCTTGATGATATGCATTTTGTTCTACTATAAACAAACATATAGGAAATCATCGTGGTGTAGCCCTACACAATCGATTGATTTCTTCATTTCCAGGTAGTAGAATGTATGGTTTCAGCACTGCTGTTAGGCGAAAAGTTAGCAGCTAACCTATCCGTTGCTCATCGTGTTTGCTAGAGTGAAATTCCAGTACACTTTCGATGAGAGTTTATTGGTTGTGAATACGTCGTGGACTGCTACTGTAACAAGGTGCAGCATCCAATTTGTACCTGAAATAAATTTATCGAATTAGTTTAACCTTCACTTTGAATTTAAATATTTCGCCAATCTCACGAGTTATTTTTTAGATGGAAAGCCCAATTCCTCTGAAACAACAGCGTTTCCCCTTCCTTCCTTACTTGAGCTACTGACGGATCAAATGCAGGCGATTAAAGTTTAATTGCGTATTTGCAGTACTGCAAACTGCCGCAATGTTCCGTGTAACATCAATATATAGTAAAATTCGTAGCTTATCAACATACTACGAATGAAAATAGATCGCTTTCCTAGCGTAGCTTTTCCGGACGTTGCAGCTTAGATCTAATTAAAGCAGAACAAAAGTTTTTTTTTAAAATTTTTGTTTGATAAAAAATGCTATAAAATAGACAACATTTTTCATTTTGAATTCATCTGTACACTTTTTCTACTGAATCATATACTAAATGTAGCATGTCGTCACTTTATTATTTTAATTTGTTTAGTAAAAACATAAATACCTACTTTCTTATTACGCATTTCCTGGGGTAGTCTCTTGAAAGGTAAGCTGCATCTGACTCTCTCACAGGCCGATCCATTGTACAGTGATTCATTTGTACTGTTTTACTGAATTGGATCATCGTTGAACGATGTACACTTT
Source organism: Topomyia yanbarensis (assembly GCF_030247195.1). Lineage (NCBI taxonomy): Eukaryota > Metazoa > Arthropoda > Insecta > Diptera > Culicidae > Topomyia > Topomyia yanbarensis. The sequence continues at coordinate 337,674,952 of NC_080671.1, forward strand.
TGAAAGCAAGAGCCGCATTAAAAGCATTCCAACAAGATGTGCAGTAATTGGAGAGTGATTGCATAACAAAAATCACTATTTGCGAGACTTACATTGGCGGGTCGTCTCTAAATCCGGGGCTCAAACCAGCCAGCAGAACAACAGCAAAAACGACAGCGGCACATGGAGTATTTGCTCGTTTCCCAAGTATAACCGTAGATTAGAAACCTTAAAACATTTTATTTTCATTAGTATAGTTCAAAGTATGCGTAAAAACTGTGAAACTTACCAATTTACCTCCATTCGTTTTTATTTATGTTTGGAGTTTGCGGTTTTGACAGATGAATGATGGAGCAAAAGCTATGTTCGAATTTCGAACTTGCTACAGTCCAAGCTGAGTAAAGTAAAGTTTTATTCATACCAACTTGAGCAAATGCTACGAGAGTTTACTTTGCTCAGAATTGAGCAGAGCAAACTTGTCTTGAGCAAATGCTCATTTTTATTCATACGGCTTATTATGCTAACATTAAACATCGGTCGAAAGTAACGTCGTTGGTTCATGCAGGAAACATCCCCATAAAACTCAGAATACCCAGGTTCAAATCGCTATATCCACTAATAACAATCAGCGTGTCATATATTCATAATAACAATCAGCCTGCATGTATGCAATCATTTAACAAAACTATAGAAAGCTTCTGCTACATGAAGCTTTTTGCTTCCAAACTAAAAGCGCCTTAAAGTATGCTATATTTTTCTATTTTATTCTATTTTTAGACCTGCACGCTAAATTCGTTGATACTATACAATAGGTAATAAAAGCTATATTGGCCGTGGGAGAACCTAACAAATTTTGTTATAATTCTGATAGAAGCCTATCACAGGTTGTCATATTTTTGATATATACTAGAAGAATTTCTGTTATGTTTTCTGTTATTTTACCAACTAACGAGACCAATGTTACAACACAACTTGTTATCATAACAAAGTAACTCAGTCTATAATAATTTTGTTATTTCTTTCTGATCGGGTTGCGGTGCGAGGCTGCTTCTACAGGCTGAGGACTGTGCTTCTTTTGACGACCCTCTGTGCAGAAATTGTCATTCTGCTTCTGCACCAAGCGTAGGATATTTCCATCTGACCTGTCGATGCCGTTGGGAAAATATCCAATATAATGCGCCTGTTTTGGAATGCGAGTGGTTTCAACAGCCTCCAACGTTGCGCGTTCGCAGGACTCGACCGCAGCTGTGGTGTCATGTAGCCGCTTAGCTCAACTCCATGACGCTATCGATCAGTGCACGTCGAGTGGCTGAAGGTATACGCAGGATATCCAACCGTAATGATGGCTATCGATCTCGACTTGGCCATTTCCTTGTAGGTGGGCGCTGTTCACCATGTTGTGCCTTTTCACTTTGATGTCCCTTGTTCTTTTTGGGGCACCTTCCTACAGCCACTATTATTCATTGAGCGCAGTCACTTGGCTAATGTCTTTCCTATGGGGATTTTGGCTAGCTATGGTGCGTCGGCGAGCTTGTAGTCATTGCGCAATAGCCATCCATAACATATCTTTGTAGCTAGCTTTTTACTCCCGCAGTCTTCTGAACCGTCGATTACCTCGACAGGCTGACATGTGTCCTCGGATTGCTGGAGAGTTTAGTATAGATGAAGTGCTGCACATAACATCCTCCAATGACACACTACGCAGCAACTCACCAAGTTTGCTTTCCGCGCAATTCTTTTCTTCATCTGTCTCCATCTTCTCAATCTCCTCTAAACTCATCTTCAATGTTTTTTTTTTATTTTTTTTTCGTTTTGTTCTCATGGATATCTAGGGAAAGAAAGTCAACCATGTTAGAGTTCAGCTTGACAAGGCAAGGGTAGAAATACCGTGGGGTGTGCGCTGATGCCTGAAAGGTTCTGTGTACGGCTAGGTATTTGTCCTCACATCGAATCCTAGTCCTAGTTGATTGAGGTTTGAAGTGCTGTGGTCCCCCTACCATTCATCCCCAGATACGGGTCGTATCACACCTTGGATTAGGGGCAGAACATCAACGGTACGGGTTGTGGTCCCATATCTGTTGGTACCCTTACTTCGACGCATGAATCGTACCCTCATTTCGACACATGAATCACCAGGATCAACGGCGTATTCATATGTAGCTGTTATACTCCCCCAAGATGGACACCAGAGCAGTACAATCGGATGCTGGACGCACCAACCGACTCGTTAGTCGAACGAACGCCGGTTGTTACAAGAGGAGATCTTAACGTTTGGGCCGTGGAGTGGGATAGCAGGCTGACCAACGCAAGAGGTTACAGCCTGTTGGAAGCCCTGGTGAAGCTGGATGTAAGGCTGTGCAACGCAGGTTTCGCTACCATGTTCCGTAAAGACGATCGGGAACCTACCATCGCTTTTAAACGCGAGATAGTGCCTAGTAAGTCCACCTGATACAAGGAACTGTACAGAGAAGCAGACGGTAATCCCTCGGGCAACGCTTGACGTATCGTGGTGGTCAAGGCCAAAGGTCCAACGACGCCAGCTGAAATGTGCGATGACAAATTGAAAATTATCTTGGAGAGTTTTTTCTCGAAGCACGACTCAACCGCATAGCCGCCTACACCGCACGTTGATGCAGACGGGCGAAATGCTGGCGACAACCGAGTCTCCAAAGACGAGCTTCTTATAGTGGCAAAAGGGCGAAGAAAGCTCCCGGTCCGGACGGAATCCTCAACGCGGCACTGAAGACCACGATCCTGGCGTTTCCGGACACGTTCAGGATAGTTCTACAGAAAAGTTTCAACGAAGGCTATTTCCCGGACAGATGGCAGATCCAGAGGCTGGTGTTGCTGCCACAACGAGGAAAGCCACCAGAAGATCCAACATAGTATCGACCTATATGCCAGCTGGATACTCTTGGTAAACATCTAGAAAGTGTCATCTTCACCAGGCTGACGAACTACGCTGAAAGTAAGAACGGACTATCGCAAAGGCAGCTCGGATTCCGGAAAGGGATCTCGACGGTGGATGCCATCCGCACAGTCATCGCGAGCGCGGATGAAGTATTGCAACAAAAGAGAGGGGCCAATTGCTACTGCTACGTGGTAACGATAGACGTGAAGAACGCGTTCAACAGCGCCATCTGGGTGGAAGTAGAATCCGTTAATATGGTACTGGATACCATTTCCTCCCGGTTTTTGACGTAGGACTACGTCTTTGTTTTCGATATGGGGGCGCACTTTGTAAATTCTACAAAAATGGCATGTAACGAAAAGTGGTCCAATTTTAAATGCATATAATTCAGCCATCTCTCGATAAATTTTCGAATTTTTTGCACAATTTTTTGCAGACATTCTTCTAAGAATTAGTTCCAATAGATAAACCCAAAGATTTTTTATATCATGGAGTTAAAATTTAAATATTGTGCAACCTGTTAAAAATATCGCCCATTTACACACAGGAGATAGCGCTTCCCAAGTACGGCACGACAGATTTGTGTACCTAGCGCGCTACGCTTCTATGAATGACGTCATCATCGACTATTTAAAGAACGGATTTGGCCGGACAAGCTCAGTTGTCTGTTGAACGGCAGGCGCAGCAGATCAATGCGCTGCGTGTTTTCACAGCCAGTGTAGCTGAGTTAGAAGTCCGTTACACTGGTTGTGGAGATACGCTAACCAGTACCGTCCAACACGCGACTGAACTTGTCCGTTCAAACACTTTCTTTTGTATTGTGCTCGTTTTAGCATACTTTTATGTACAATCTCGAACAGAATTATTCGTACGCAAAATCGCTTGTACATTCGAGCTCCATTTGCAAACACGGTTAACATAGTGTCGTGGTACTAGATGTCTCTTTCGCTCTACTCATCATCATCAGCGTTGACTCATTTTGCTTTGTGCGCTTGGGTTCAATGATTGAGGCGAATGTGTAGGTATATCTAATTTGTTAGCAGGGTTACCATATTCACAGATTTTTCTGTAATGTCACAGATTTTTTTTACAATTTTTGACCACAGATTCTTTTTCACAGATGGCAAATTTTTGGCACTTTGATGAAAATTTTGCAGATTTTTGGAAATATTTTGATTTTCACAGATTTTTCGGAAATTTATCACAGATTTTTTCCTGTTTCAGTTATCACAGATGGTACTCACGACTCACGTTCGTGCCTAGCTACTAAAAACATTCCTTACTTTTTACGCCCTTCTTCCCCAGGGAACTACGTCGTCGTATTACTTCGTGGGGGGATTCGTTGTGCTTCCGTCGTACCTCTTTCTTCTGCTCTATCTCAGAGCTTGGTTCATGGAGTGGCTCGATCTATGTGCTTTGATTTAACTCTCAACTCTTCTCTTGCTTGTTGCCTCCATCTATCCACGTCGCCGTTTAGCTCTCTTCCCCGTGAGCGGTTTAGGTGCTGATTCATTGAGCCATTGAGCTCGTGTTTCCGTGAGTTATTCAGCTCCGACCATATCACAATCTACTTGGATAGTCCCCAACGATGAACTCGTACTCCTCCGACCGATAGTTCCCCGCAGGAGGAATTTCTCCCGACACCGATAACCGCTTCTTTGAGCCATTTAGTTCCCAGCTTTATCGAGATTAATTCGGATATTATCCTACTCCGACTGAGAGTTCCCCGGTAACGGAATTTCTCTCTGTATCGGTGTTTGTCTCGTGAGCCAATTAGCTCCCCTTTTCATCACGATTTTGTCGGGTAATCCACGGCGGCGAATCTACCCTACCCCGAATTTCCCGGCGTTAGATAGCTCCTGACCCGATGTGCCTTTCTGTGGGCCATTTAGCTCCCCGCTTCGTCGATTCGGAATAGTCCCCGGCGGTGGAGCTAGCCTACTCAAGGGGCCAGCCAGGTACTGAGTTCCATCCAGCGATTCCGGGTGGAGCGTAGCTTCCGGTTCACTGGCGCCCCAACGACCCACTGCTAGCTATTCTACACGGTCTACTCGGTCTAATCCCCGACGGTGGATCTAGCCTACTCACGAGCTACCCGGTAGGGTGTCGAGGTCGGTCCGGCGATTCCGGTGAAGCCTGCCGTCCGGTTCACTGGCGCCACGACAACCCTAACCTAGTGCTATATCGCGTACTGCTTAACTGGTCCCCGGCGATGGACCTAGTCTACACAGTCGGAGAGTTCCCCGGCGGCGGAATTTCTCTCAAAACACGATTTGTGGTTTCCCGACGGCGTTCTAGCCAGTGGTGCAACTTTGTTGGTCCCTTCAACACTTCCTCTACAGCTCGGAGAGTATACTCGTAACCACTCTATTGAGAGCGTGCCAGATACGCTCGTCGCGGCACATCTCTTCGACGATATTGTCTAGTGTTACACCAGGCATACCCCTTCGGACTTCTTCGAATCTAGGGCATTCGAAGACTACATATTCCGGCGTCTCTTGCACGTTCACACACTCCGGGCAAAGGGGTGACGAAGCGTGTCCAGACCGATGCAGGTAATTCCGGAAGCATCCGTGCCCTGACAAAAACTGCGTCAAATAGAGGTTCACCTCTCCATGTTTCCTATGTACCCAAGCAGACACATTTGGGATGAGTCGATGGGTCCACCTTCCTTTCTCCGCGTAGTCCCACGCACTCGCGACACGAACAGCCATCAGGCGAAACGTGCTGGTCAACTTCGCCCGGTTCCGCTTTGAGTTCAGCGCAGCAGCCCAGGCCGGTACTCCATACCTCAGTATTGAGGATGAGATACCCGCCAGGAGACGTCTCGTGCTGCTTCTTGCTCCTCCGTGATTCGGCATGATCCTTGCCATCTCCACCTCCTCAAGGGTCTCTCCGGTTATCGTCAGGACAACATCATCTGCAAAACCGACGATCTCAACTCCTCTGGGTAGTTCCAGTGTTAACACTCCGTTGTACATTATATTCCAGAGCGTTGGGCCGAGTATGGAGCCCTGAGGTACTCCCGCCGTGACCCTAATCGAACTCTTCCCGATGTTCGTTTCGTAGACCAGTACTCGGTTCTGGAAGTAACTTTCCAGAATCTTGCACAGATAGTCCGGAACCCGCATTCTGTGCAGCGCTGTGGCGATGCCCCCCCCCCCCCCCAGCTAGCACTGTTGAACGCGTTCTTCACGTCGATCGTGACCACGGCGCAGTAGAGGTTTCCCCTTCTCTTTTGCTTCGACGCTCTCACCGCGCTCTCGATGACTGTGCGGATGGCGTTCATCATCGATATCCCTTTCCGGAACCCGAACTGCCTCTGCGATAGTCCGTTCTCACTTTCAGCGTAGGTCGTCAGCCTGTTGAGGATGACCCTTTCCAGAAGTTTACCAAGAGTATCAAGCAGGCATATAGGCCGATACGATGCTGGATCTCCTGGTGGTTTCCCTGGTCGTGGTAGCAACACCAGGTTCTGGATATTCCATCTATACGGGAAATAGCCATCGTTCAGGCATTTCTATACGACTATCCTGAACATGTCCGGAAACCCCAAAGATCGCTGACTTCAGTGCCACGTTGGGGATACCAACCGATCCGGGAGCTTTCTTCGCTTTCAGCCCTTTTGCCGCAATAAGGAGCTCGTCGTTGAAAACTTGATTGTCACCAGCATTTCCACCGTCTGCATCAACGTACGGTGTAGGCGGCCTTATGGTTGGGTCGTGTTTCGGGAAAAGACCCTCCACGATAATTTTTAGTTTGTCAGCGCATATTTCGGCTGGCGTCATTGGACCCTTGGTCCTGGCCATAACGACACGATATGCATTGCACCAGGGGTTAGCGTCTACTTCTCTGCATAGCTCCTTGTAGCAGGTGGACTTGCTTAGCGCTATCTCGCGTTTAAAATCAGCCCTGGCCGCCCGGAATGTTACTTTACACTCTTCTCTGACTGCCTCTGATCTTGCTCTTTGAACGCGTCTTCTGACTTTTAGACAGGCAGCTCGGAGGATGCTGAGCCTTTCGTTCCACCAGTACGCCGGACGCCGGTGATTCTTCGGTTCCATTTTCCTCGTTCATTGCTACATCTCACGCCCTCGCTACTGTTTCCAACAGCTCATCGGCGCTCGAAATCGGAGTGACGCTGTCAGCACGAAGTGCTTCCACAAAAAGGTCCTTGTCGACGTCCTTTATTTTCCACTTCCGCTCGCCAGTCCTCACTCTCCGCGTTACAGTACAATTCCGCCGATCAATGGTGTAGTGGATAGTTTGGTGGTCGCTATGTGTATACTGCTCACTAACTCGCCAATTCATGTTATCCATCAGCGACGCGCTGCAGAATGTTACGTCTATGGTGGATTCTCGGCCGTCATTGCGGAATGTGCTAGCGGAACCTTCGTTGCACAGCCTTACGCCCAGCTCTTGCGTTGGTCAGCCTGCTACCCCACTCCACGGCCCAAGCGTTAAAGTCTCCTCCTAGAACAATCGGTGTTCGTCCAACTTACGAGTCAGTTATTGCGTCCAGCATTCGATTGTACTGCTCTGGTGTCCATCTTGGGGCAGCATAGCAGCTACAGACGAATGCGCCGTTGATTCTGGCGATCACGAAGCCTTCGTGTGTGTTATCAACTACCTCTTGAACAAAGAAACCGCCCATCACTTGTATTGCAGCCATCTCTGCAGTATCCACAACCCAGTTACCGTTATCGTGGGGAACACGATACGGCTCTGCAATAATTGCAACGTCGCACTTCGTTTCTGTTGTCGACTGCCACAACAGTTGCTGTGCAATGTCGCAATGATTGAGATTAAGCTGGGTTATCTCCATCATAATCGTAGGCCTGCCTTCGCCTTTAAGTACGCAGGGCATTTGAAGCCTCCCGTCATGTGGTCGTTTCCGTCTTCCGGTTTGCAGATCAAGCCCCTTGGTTGCTTCGTGCAATCTCTAGCAACGTGCCCCTTTTCTCCGCATTTTCTGCACAATGCAGACCTGTCCGGGCCCTTGCAGTTCCTCGCCAGGTGTCCGAGGTCAAAGCATCTGAAGCATCGCTCCATCTCCTTGGAAACTCGCGGAGTGACTCTCAGCGAACACACCGACCATGCTACTTTTATCTTGCTGGTCTCCGCCAGCTTGCTAGCAGCGGCCACCGGTAGTCGAATCGCCGCCGTCTGCGTTCCTCCATACGATTTCCAAATCCGGATGGTCGCTGGTACATCCAGTTTGCATTGCTCGATCAGTGCATGCTTCAGTTCTTCGATGGTCGTTATCTCAACTAGACCCTTGCACTTGACACCGGCTTCCTGCGACAGGGCTCTCACGTTCGCTTCGCATCCCAAGATTTAGCAACGAGCTCGCGGTAGGTCAAGCTCTTGACGGAAGGATCCTTCTGCAGCTCGAAGATCACCTCGCCCTTCTGTGTGCGCCTCGTTCTAACGACGTTCAGTTTCAGCTTTAAGTCCTCTCTCACTTTCTTGAGAAGAGCGGCGTAGGACTTTGTATCGTTCGCTTCGACGATCAGTGCATCGTCTTGCGCCTTCTGACGGGCCGGAGGTTTTCCTTCCTTCTTCTGCTCCCTTTTTTGATCTTCCTTCTTCCTCTGCTGTTTCCCGTGCTTCTCCTTCCGACCTACAACGGTGTTCCGGTAGCTTTCTCCCTGTTGGGTGTCGTCTTTTTCTTCGGCAACAGCCACAGCATCCTCGAGCGTCTGCTTTTTGGGCCCGCCTGGTCTTCCGTCTCCTGGCGAGGATCTTATCCTCTTTGGAGTCACGGAAACTGGCGTGTTCTCCATACCTGCTTCGGAGGGGCTAGGACGATAGTAGCCTTAACCGACGCCAATGCTCGCTCGGCTACATCAGCCCTTCGCGTTGCCGTTTTTTATTTATTAACAGATTAAGGCCGAAGTGGCCTGTGCCGTATACAGAAGATTCCTCCATTCTACTCGGTCCATGGCCGCGCGTCGCCAGCCACGCAGTCTGCGAAGGGTCCGCAAATCGTCTTCCATCTGGTCGATCCATCGTGCTCGCTGCGCGCCACGTCTTCTTGTACCGGTCGGATTGCAATTGAGAACCGTTTTCACCGGACTATTGTCCGACATTCTGGCTACGTGCCCGGCCCACCGTAGTCGTCCGATTTTCGCGGTATGACAGATGGGCGGCTCCCCCAACAGCTGATGCAACTCATGGTTCATTCGCCGTCTCCATGTGCCGTCTTCCATCTGCACTCCACCGTAGATGGTACGCAGCACTTTCCGTTCGAAGACACCAAGTGCGCGTTGGTCCTCCACGAGCGTGGTCCAGGTCTCGTGCCCGTAGAGAACTACCGGTCTAATCAGCGTCTTGTAGATGGTCAACTTCGTACGACGGCGAACTCTGTTCGACCGAAGTGTCTTGCCGAGGCCAAAGTAGGCACGATTTCCTGCCACGATGCGTCTACGAATCTCTCTGTTGGTATCATTGTCGGCGGTTACCAGTGAGCCAAAGTACACGAACTCTTCAACCACCTCGATTTCGTCGCCACCGATGCAAACTCGAAGCGGGCGGGGTTCTCATTCTCTTCTCGTGAACCTCTTCCTATCATGTACTTTGTCTTCGACGTGTTGATGGCAAGTCCGACGCGCTTGGCTTCTCTTTTCAGTCTGATGTAGGCTTCCTCCATCTTCTCAAAGTTTCGTGCAATAATATCAACGTCATCGGCGAAGCCAAGTAGCTGAACGGACTTTGTGAAAATCGTACCACTCGTGTCGATCCCTGCTCTTCTTATTACACCTTCCAGCGCGATGTTGAATAACAGACACGAGAGACCATCACCTTGCCGTAACCCTCTGCGTGATTCGAAGGGACTCGAGAGCGTCCCTGAGACACGTACTACGCACATCACCCGATCCATCGTTGCCTTCACTAATCGCGTCAGTTTGTCCGGGAATCCGTACTCGTGCATAATCTGCCATAGCTGGTCTCGATCGATAGTGTCGTATGCGGCTTTGAAGTCGATGAACAAATGATGTGTGGGCACATTGTACTCGCGGCATTTCTGCAGTACTTGACGAAGAGCGAACACCTGGTCCGTGGTAGATCGTTCGCTCATGAAACCCGCCTGGTACTGCCCCACGAACTCTCTTGCAATTGGTGATAGTCGACGGCATAGTATTTGGGAGAGTACCTTGTAGGTGGCGTTCAGCAGGGTGATTGCTCGGTAATTACAGCAATCCAGCTTGTCGCCCTTTTTGTAGATAGGACACACGACACCTTCCATCCACTCCTCCGGTAAAATCACCCAGTGCAGCGCTTTAGCCAGTGGCTCGCCACCGTGTTTTAGTAGCTCGCTTGGTATTTGGTCAACCCCAGCGGCTTTATTATTTTTGAGCCGGCTGATCTCCTCCTGGATTTCTTGCAGATCCGCGTTGCAGTATCGTACTCATTTACGGCAGACAGTAGCACCTTTCGGATTCTGATGACCATTTCTTTAATGGCCTTATGGACATTGTTTCTTGCATCCACAAACTTGTGGAGCTCCTCCACTAAGTGCTTCGCTGCCACTACTTTTGGCTTCTGTGGGGTGTAGTTCATCCCGCTCTGCCCTGGCTGTTGTTGCGGCTGCTGCTGTTGCTGCTGCTTCTCCACCTTCTCCTCTTTCTGAATGAGTCCAGTTGCTGCTAGTGGTGACCTCACTAACCGGCCTCTGGCGGACGGATTCGCCGTGCCTGCCGTTTATGTTAGTTGCTTGTTTGTTCTCCATTTTATTGGGTCCCAACTCCGGGCCGCTATCTCCACTCGCTGCACATAGTCGGCTCTCGTGATCCCGTGATTACATATACTGCCAAAGGGCAGCAGGGAGATCATGCAAGGGTTGACACTATCCTTCATGGGGAGTAATGTTCAGAGCCGGATCGGCGTAAACCGGGAATGCTCTAACCGAACCTAGTACCACCAACCAAATGATGGCGAGTTTCGAACGTACTCGGAAACCTGCCAGGGTTTTATTGGGACGGAGGCAGTCATGCTGTTAGCCTACTCGCAATTTCAGGTCGGTGTCATCCTTCCTCACTCAGGGAGTAGAACAGCACGCCTGTCAGCCCAATGTCGCCGTTCTATTCGAAATCCGTGTCCTGTCCGATGTCGTTCGCCATGGCCAGTATGCCATAATCAGGATGTTACTGGCGTCGATCCTGATGTGCCGGTTGGCACTCCGGTTGGGCTAGGGTGCTTTTATTGCTAAGATCTTCGATTATTGGAATCTTAGCATCTTAGCAGAAGCGGCACAGACTCGCTTCGTCGGAGCTGCTTTCGGTATTATGGCTTTTTTAGAGATTTAGCAGAGCCCAATCCAAACCCCACCATATCCTAGCAAAACTCCGCAACTCGCAGTAGGGCCGGGGGGGGGGAATTCGTTAAGCCCCTAGACTAGACTCCTGTCCTTCCTGTCCCTGCTGCCCCCTATGTGTGTATGTGTGTGTAAAAAAATGTCACCTCTGTTTCTCAGAGATGGCTGGACCGATTTGCACAAACCTGGTCTCAAATGAAAGGTACAACCTTCCCATCGGCTGCTCTTGAATTTTTTTGTTGATTGGACTTCTGGTTCCGGAATTACGGGTTGAAGAGTGCGACCATACAGCAAATTCCCATAAAAACTGAAATGAAAAATTCTCAAAGGGAGGAATAGGGGAAAATTTCCAAATCGAATTAGTATTTTTGATGCTAAATGTCTTTACAATGCATGAAACGTCGAGATTTGATGTAAGCTCGAAAAAATTTTTTTGGCGTGGATTGACTTTTTTTTTACTTTGGCACCTTTTTGCCTTTCTCATATAGAAAGGTTATGCAATCACTCTAAAAATCGTCAACCTAATCCCGGCCCGCGATTTTTTTTTGACTTTTTAGGCGTAGGTTGGAGTATCCAGTGAGGGGTAGCGGACCCCCCGGATCCTCTTCCTTGATCCGCCGCTGGTTTTAAGCGATGTTTCAGTGTCGACACATAGCATCTCAAGATCGTGGCTGTCGGTCCATTGTATGCATGTGCAAATCGTACTGAATTTGTAATATACATTTCCACCGTTGTATTGAACATAACCAGCCATGGAATCGTAGTTTGAACGAATGAGAAAGGCACAATTGCACCACTAGGTGGATTAAAACAGGTTTTTATACTGGAGGTTCATATTATGTTCTTATTACATCCATACCCTGTGCGATTTTTACGCTTGAAGTTTCTAGACGACTATTACATTCTAATATAATTGAAACGGATTTAACGAAGCAGTTTCCATCCTTCCTACTTTAATTTTCGGGCTCTCATATGTCCTACACACCTAGAAAAAAATAATGTAAATTTACGTCTTCTGACCCTGACATATAGGAGCATCAAAAATAACTTAGTTTTACGTTTGATTTTAATTTCACATGACGTTTAATTTCGTAAATCATGTAATTTTATTCCATATACAGCGTTTGTTCTGGATGGTAGGAAGTGTAATTTTATGTCATTGCGCATGTAAAGTATATGTTTCATGTAAAATTAAATGAAACACGGTAATGTTCCGTCATTTCGTAAATTACGGTTTGTTGATTTGTGTCATGTTTGCAATTACGTCAACCATAAAATTCAGATTTTTTTGGTGTGTATAACGTTTCTCGCGGTAAGATACCTACTAAACAAAACCGTGAATGAATCTAACAGGGATGTTAAAACTAAAAGACATCGCCACTGTGGCATTCCGGAAAATCTCTCCCTCTCCCCCCAACAGGTTTCCACGTAGTGTGAAACAACAGCAGTAGTGGTAGCAGCAGCAGCAGCAGTCATCCCTGGGGGTGATTTATTGCACTCGGCACGTTTTATTAGATAGCATTCCAGGGGATACAACTCCGCTCGGTTGGTTGACTTATTTTGGTGACGAGGTTATGCGGGTTTACATGTGTGGGGTGGCACATTTTTCCATGGGTGAAAAGCTTGACTTAAACTGACAAGGGTTTCCCGTAAAGATGAAGAACGGCACTCTCGGTGGGAGGATTCTTAGTCAGATGCGAGACTACATTTCCCTCGAAGCTGCACGAATAAATCTCCGATAGCTGCACTGCACGAAGCGGCTGAGAAAGCGAGCCATATACTTTCCGCAACCGAAAGAATTTGCTTTCCGTGCCCCAACGTTGCACAGAAAAATTCTACCAAATGTGACTTGACATGTTTCTGTCTCGTGCAGTGTCCTTCCAAAGGACGCCATCGGTCTTTTCGTGTTTGACCGAAACTATAAATTGCCTGCCAGCGTCGAGCCAGTCCAGACTCTTCTGACTTTAATAATCATCATTTATAAACATCACATCTAATGTCTCTGGTTTTCCTCGCAGATGACACAGCATCCCGAGCTCCGATGTGGTGGATGGTCATTTTTGATAATTCTTATCTTTTCCTCTGGGTGGGATTCGCTTTTCCCAGCCCCGCACACCGGTTTCCATACAAGGGGACCGACAAAAAAAATTGTCGCCTTGGGAGGCAGCGTAAAAAATGATCGACCACGGCCAAAGGTTCTGGTTTACTGTAAGTCATAATTCATCCGATGGGAAGGGAAAATCATCCATTCAGAAATGAGGTAATGGTCGGCGGTAGGAAACAGGGGCAATCCGAAGTAAGACGCAGTAAAGTTTAGTTTGTTTCAATTAAAATATTGTTGAAAACTCAACGAGCTGGTGTATGATATATTTGGCTACCTTGTCAGGCACAAAAGACAGACGACTGAAACGAGCGCAAAATTTGTAATCGATTATGTTTATGGGAGAAACTCGTTAGTCCGAAAACGGAAGGAGTTTACCCTTTTCTCTGAATGGTGCATAAATTTTCATCATACTTAGCAGTCTCGGCAGTCTTGGCATCTACCGGTAGCGTTGGCGCTCTGCTGTTCGTGGGAGTATGGGAACCTTCTGCAGCGTTTTTGGAGTTTTGCCCCGGCAGCGAAGTCATCGTAAATTGCGTGATTTATGCCCCATCAACTATTTTACAGCTGCTACCACAGTAGTTGCGCAGCTTCGAGGTAGTGCTTTTTTCATGAGAATTTTGTTTTTGCGCAACTGTTCGGGAATTATGTAATAACAATCGATGAACAAATGATGTCTCTTTTAAGATCAACCTGGTCGGAAATGCAATTTACAGTCACTTTCGCACAGGCAATATGAAGCATATTGGCCATGATCGCATATCAGTCCCCTAAAGATAGGAAATCCCACAGAAAACTGGACAACTATGCGATCATGGGTAGTACAGCAATTGTTCAGAAATAAAGGTTATCTTTGAGTATTGTACCGACTGGAACTAAAATTTTCTGTGAATATTTCTGTGTTTCGACCGTGTTTGGCGGCCTTTTTCAAAATAAAGTTTTTGAAACCTCGTGTTATTCACGGTAATATGTCTTCTGAAAATCCAACACACAGTTTAACCCTCTGCTGCCCAACCTCGTCGTTTGGCGGGGTTAAAGAGAACCATTGCAAAATATACAATTCACGATTGTATTTTGTCACTCTCACTAAAACCTCTTCGTAACATTGCCACTTAGCATAGCATAGCATATACGATTGCACAAATCGTGGGTGGCTGTACAATGATCAGCTGATATTTAACAAAATATACACCATACCGTGTCGGAATAAAAAACATTTGGGATTAATGCTTTTTCTTCATAGTGGACAAGCATCACAGTGTATACCTGGCCACGTCCTTACAATCGCCGAAAAAGGGAAGGAATGTTGGTTCAATATCTACTAGCAAAAGTGCAGGGAACTACTTTTATAGATATTTCAGGAATAGGAGTTTGTGTTAGTAGATCAGGTTAATTATGAGGAGCTCATTCAACAACATTTCGTAGGAAATACAGTGCAAAATGAATGTAGCTTACCTAATGTATTGATTTGATATACATAATATATACATACATATATACATAAGTTGAAACATGCGCATAGGGAACTTACCAATTTTTCAGTTTTCTATTTTCTTATCTCCTACTTACGGAAGAGATTCAGTAAAGTTATCTAGCCATTTTTCCTATTCAGTGAAAAGAAGTAAAGAAAAAAGAAAAAATAAAAAGAACGCAACCGCGCATCCTAATCGCCTTCGTTCCTCCTAGACATTATACGGTAGCGGCTCACGAAGTAAAATTTCTTGACGTCATCCACTGTTTCAATTGAGGTCAGCAGTTGCTATGAAAACGGTGGAGTCATCGAAGGAGCCTTGTACACCTGCACGCACACCACACCAACGTTGGCCACACTATGAAGTCGACACCGACACCAACAACGAACTATCTCAATCCATTGCAGCCCTCTATTTCCCATTAATTGAGCCACGCCACTATTAAGCTGCCTTTTCGCATAGGGAAATCATTTCTTCAGGTTGTGACGTCACATCTTTTTAACGCACATTTACCAACACACTAATAATGAATAATGCTCTCACCATTGTTTATCATTCTGCATGGCTGCCTGGTTCGCATTTTTTCACAACACACATGCATCACGATTTCATTGTAATCCTCTTCGTAACATTGCTACTTCCCCTAAAATTACAGTGTCGGCAATCCAACGTTTCGAAGCTGCAAAAAAGAACGCATTGTGCATAAACTGTCTTTCGCCGGCGCATCTAGTGAGAAACTGCACAAGTGGAGCCTGTCATGTGTGCAACCAGAAACACCATACAATGCTGCATCAACGGTCTAATTCATCAAGTAGCCAAATTAACCAAACTCAGCCTAACAAGCCCTCTTCGTCTGGAATGCAACCTTCTCCTTCGTCATCCACTCCGATCAAGCCCTCAATTCCTTCACAGTCACGCAACCTGCAGCAATCTTCTGAGAACCAAGTCCCCACAGTCTCCGCTCTCTCAACCAACCACTTGTCGTCACCTTCCGACATTATTCGTGGACAACTTCCTTCGACTGTGTTACTCTCGGCGGCGCTCATGAAAGTGTTTGACTCCTGCGGAAGGTTCGTCTGGGCCCGAGTTCTTCTCGACTCTGGATCATAACTAAATTTCGTATCGGAGCAACTGATCCAGAAATTAGGACTCAAACGTGTACGGGAATTCGTTCCAATCAGCGGCATTGGACTCTCGTCTACAGCATCCAAACATTCTACTATCGTTCGCCTTCAGTCCCATCGATTTCGAAGCAAGCTGGAAATTCCACGTGCTTTCAAAAATTACAACGGAACTACCAGCCCAAGCAGTTGACATGTCCCGACTGAACTGGCTACTAAACATTGTCCTAGCAGACCCAACTTTCCATCAACACGGTCCTATCGATCTAATATTTGGAGATTGGAAAATTTCTACGATCTGTTGCGGGAGGGGCAGATCAAAAATAGTCACGATGAACCACTATTGCAGAGCACCGCTCTTGGATGGGTGGTGTCAGGCCGAGTCAACGTAGTTGCTTTACCGTCGTTCACGAGCTTCGCACATATGTGTAGTACACCGTCAATAGAAGAACAATTAACACGCTTCTGGGAGATTGAAGCTTGTCATTCGAAAAGCACATTCTCGTTAGAGGAATCTGCTTGTGAAGAACATTTTGCAACCAATACTATTCGAAATTCTTCAGGTCGTTTCGTCGTCGCCTTGCCAAAGAGAAGTTCAGTGTTAGTAGCGCTAGGAAATTCAAAGACCATTGCACTAGTCGCTTTCTTTCCCTCGAAGTCGCCTTTCTGCAAATCCTGTACTGAAAGAAGCTTATTCTGAATTCATTCATGAGTACGCCCAGCTCGGGCATATGAAGCTGATGAATGGTATTAGCGATTCTGATCGATCCTCTCCGTCCTATTATTTGCCTCACCATTGCATCATCCGACCAGATAGCATCACCACTAAACTCCGTGTGGTCTTCGATGCTTCGTGCTCCACAGACACAGGAGTGTCTTTAAACGACTGTCTAATGATCGGTCCACTCGTGCAGGGTGACCTTCTTACCATTATCTTGAGATTTCGGATGCCACAGTTTGCTATCATCTCTGACATCGAAAAGATGTATAGGCAAATTCTCGTCTGTGACAATGATCAGCCACTCCAACGAATATTATGGAGAGACTTACCATCACAACAGATTCTGAGCTACCAGCTAACAACGGTTACGTACGGTACATCATCATCGCAACAAAGAGTCTCCAGAGACTGGCTGAAGACAGTTCGGAAGAGTTTCCAGTAGCAGCAGAAGTCATCCGACAAGACTTTTACATGGTCGTTAGCGTGGAAGAAGGCCAAGAACTTTGCAGGCAGTTGATTCATGTGATGCACTCTGCTGGATTTCAGCTCCGGAAATGGGCTTCAAATGAGCCCAAGGTTCTAGAAGGAATTCCACTCCCCCTAAAGAACGAACGAACTATTTTCGACCTCGACTCGTCGGTTGCGCCGATAAAGACACTAGGTTTGCAGTGGGATACAGCACAGTGAACAGATACCAATAACCAAACGCGTGGTTCTGTCGGATATCGCTCGGCTTTTTGACCCTCTGGGGTTAGTTGGGCCAATCGTCGTCTTAGCAAAACTGTTCATGCAAGAACTTTGGCGAGAAGGAAAAAATTGGGATAATCCGCTTTCCGATTCTCATCAATTGGTCAGAATTTCGCGATGATCTTCACGCTCTTTCGTTAACCCTTAAATGCGCTATGTTGTTTTAAAACAACATTGTGAAAACCATCTCAAAATTATCATAGTGACGTATTCAAACTGTGAGACAATTTTCAGAAAATTTGACAATAATTGCTTTGCGCCTTTAAGAGTTAATGAAAATACCTCGATGGGTCGTATCTACAGTATCCGCAATTTGTTTGGAGCTACATGGGTTATGCGACGCTTCGAAGCAGGCGTACGGCGCTTGCATTTACGTCCGCGTAGTCTCTTCCAGCGGAAGCATCTACGTTAAATTGCTGACCGCCAAATCTAAGGTGGCACCGATTGGAAAAACGAGAAAAGATGTACCGTCTGTTTGCCACGTCTGGAGCTCTCTGCAGCCCTTCTGCTAAGCCATCTCTTCGAAAAGGTTCAATCTAGCCTAAACCTTAAAGTTAGCAGTTTCTTCTGGACTGATTCAACTATAGTCCTTGCCTGGCTCTCCGCCAGTCCATCACGCTGGAAAACTTTTGTGGCAAAACGGACCTCAGAAATCCACACAGAAAAAAATATTTTGTAATTTTAAGTTTATTTTCATGCACATATTTGGAGCATGAATATAAATGTAAAATTCAGTTCCACCAAAAATCCACACGACTTGTCGTGCTTTCTTCAACGAATTTAATTATAATTCTACACGTGGATTGAAAATTACAGTTCCTTCAATCGGAAAACCAATGCACTTCAATGTATTTTTTACTCGCTTATTGCTGTAAAATGAATGACATGTAATATTACACGAATGAAACTGTAAAATTGTATGCTTTTTGATGCTCCAATTGAGTGCAGTGATTTTAACGTAGTTTTCAACCAAAGTTTTGATTCAATCCTTGTATGTTTACATTCGTATTGATTTACATGTCGTTTAAATTTCATTATTTTTTGTGTGCAGCGAATCACAGCCAAGGGCATCTGGGCACATGTTCCAGGTACATAAAACCTAGCAGATGTCATTTCGAGAGGAGTGTCACCAACGCAGCTACACGATTTCGTTCTCTGGTGGAGGGGGCCGCCATGTCTCGATTTTGGTCACCTTTCACACGCCCCTCCGCAGAAACATTCACTCCCGAACAGCTAGAAGAACGAGTGATTGCCCTTCCAATTCAAGTCCAGCCTCCTAATGAGCTGTTTCTGCGTTATTCATCCTTCAACAAACTCGTACGTATTGTGTCGTGGATCCAAAGATTCAGTTTTAACTCGAGGATTCAGAACCGTTACTGAAGGAAAACCGGGTGTCTTTCTGTAATGGAAATCAAACAGGCTACACACTGCTTGGTGAAACTCGCCCAGGATGAAAGATTCCCTCAGGACCTCGCGGAAGTAGCTCGTAATGGGCAAGTCAAACAAAATTCTCGATTGAAAACTCTTACTCCAATACTAACGAATGGCGTATTGCGTGTCGGTGGCCGGCTGCGCTATGCTCCCGTAAGCTACGACCAACGGCATCCGATGATCCTGCCGGACAAACATCCTTTCATTCAGCTACTAGTAGTTCACTACCACCGAAAGTTTTTACATGCTGATCCGCAGTTGCTAATTGCCACCATTCGTGAAAAATTCTGGCGGTTGCGAATAAGAAACCTTGCCCGCCAAGTTGTTCACTCCTGCGTCAGCTGTTTTCGTTGCAAACCTAAGATCCTGCAACAGTTCATGGGTGAACTTCCGCCGGAGCACGTTACACCAGCATTTCCGTTTCTCCGCACGGGTTTGGATTACTTTGGACCTTTTTATTATCGTCGATCTCGCCGAGCTGCCCCTGTTAAATGTTTTGTTGCCATTTTCGTATGCCTCGTAACGAAGGTGGTCCACATTGAGTGCATTGGAGACCTCATTCTCAGCTGCTCTGAAACAGTTTGTCGCTCGCCGAGGGAAACCAGAGTTGATTGAGTGCGACAATGCAACCAACTTCAAAGGAGCTCAACGCGAGCTGAACGATTTAGCCCAACTATTCGTATCTCAGCAGCACCAAGAACTGATCACTACCAACTGTACGGAAAATGGGATTACGTTCAAATTCATACCTCCTAGATCCCCAAATTTCGGCGGGCTCTGCAAAGCAGCCGTCAAGTCGCTGAAGAAACACTAGCGCAGCACGGTCGGCAATATTGTATTGTATCAGGACGAATTTCTTACTATACTACCTCAAATTGAAAATTGCCTAAATTCTCGTCCAATCACTCAGCTCAGTTCGAACCCTAACGACATCGATCACTGGCCGCCATTTCAGAACCAAATCTCGAAGGTGTACTTTCCAACCGCTTAGACCGATACCAGCAAACACAGGAATACGTCCGGCGAATTTGGAAGCAGTGGCAGTCGGAATATTTGTCCGGATTGCAGCCTCGTACTCAATGGACTCAACAACGAGACAACATTTCCGTGGGTACCATGGTACTGATGAAAGAAGAAAATCTTCCACCACTTAATTGGAAATTTGTACGAATACTGCAAGTCTTCGCGGCTGATGATGGCAACATGCGGGTAGTAACCGTTAGGATAAAGGATGGTGAATTTCGTCGTGGAAAATCTGCGTATTGCCCATTCATAAACCTACGGAATACCTCGATGATGAAGCCACTGATCCATATGAAGGAACCTAGAATCCTTCCAACGATCACAGTGTACTCTCTGTGCAACAATGGGAGGTCGTTGGACCTCCCATTCATGTAAGTCTATTTAATTTAACGAATTTGCAAAAAGTTTATGAATTTTTTGTCCACCATAATGCTACACGATGATGGTGCCTGCTCCAATCCACAACCATGAGCAAACGACAAGCTAACTGCTTCTTCAAGAGGACCTGCAACTGCATTTAAGCGCATCCACTGTATGTCGGTGGTTCTACAGCAAAGGAGATAAGGACCTGAAGGGAGGCTCAACACCCACCCACTGAAGAAAGTCACCGATTCATCTACCACCGATCTGGCTTCCTTGATGGATGACATCACGTTCACAAAAGCACAACTATGCTCAGTCACTTGATGCCAACGATCATCGTCCGTTTTCGGACCCGTGGAGGCCGGTTGCCTCCAATCCAGTTAAGTGTTGTTTTTTTTTTTTTTTTTCTCATTTTGCTGTTTAAAAAGCCGTCTATGTTTGTTCCAGCATGACGATCCAGACAAGGACAGCTAAGCAAGAACGAGCAGAACGATCGACTCAGTCAACACAATACCATGGTCATTGTCGAGACATGCACGTACTTCCGAAGGGACACCCGGTCATCGACGACGAAAACCATGGCGTAGATGGAACAGGAATCGACTCGAGGATATGTGAACAACCGTTCGAAGAAGTCTAGCAGACAGACATCACCAGTAGCAGCATATGGACAGACGAAGCAGAAATGATTACGCCACAATTTTGAATTTTTATATTTGAGTTGTTTAAGAAGTATAGGTTTAGGAAGAAATCACCAAGTAGTAGATAGGAGTCATTTTGTTAAAAATCCGCCTTTTTAACGGTGGCCGGCATATGTTCATTCATTTCGTAGATTAGGGACGGCAATCTGCTCGAATCAGACACATACGGTTTACCCTTTCTTTTACCGTCTCCTTATCAGGCTATCTCAGCATCCGACCGAACAGACCGATCGTGTTTCTACCTATCTTCTGATAAAACTTGATATAAGCGAAGCAAACGAGTCAGTCTCGAATAAACTACTGATAGCATCACACCCATTATCGTTGTCATATATTCGACGGAGCCAATAAATAGTCGTGTCGTTCCTAACTCCAAAATCAAGAGCACTGCTTCTTAATCCGAAGGACTTGATCGCGGCATCAATATATTCAATGTCAACACTGAAACTGCCCAGGGGAATTGAGATGACGTTGTCCCGACGATAATCGGCAAGACCGCAGGTGGAGATGTTGACGACCGACACAAAAGGCATCGAGGAAACCTGACGCCAAGTTGCGGCTGGCTCATCACAAAACGGAGGTAGTGTTGGTCTGCAGTAAAAGCGTAAAAAATCCAGCGTGTCGTGAACAGCGTCGGGGGGCAATCCATCCCATCGATGCGTGATCTAAAACACCTGCGTGTAATTGTCAACGATCGGTCAAATTACAACAGCCATGTCGACTATGTATGTGAGAAGGCTGCGAGGACAACTCAGGCATTGGCTGCATACGCTGCGGAGGAAGTGACGAAGGGATCCACGAAGTAGCGCTGCCGGTTACAAAGCCGTCGTGGAACAACAGATCGGGTTCGGGAAAAATTCCGTCGCCGTGGAACTCTTCGTCGGAGTAAACTGCATCCACCGCCGTAGATCAATTAGCTTGTACGGAACTCACATTCGGGTGAATTCACTGCCGTGGACTATTCGACTATATCGTAACAAAGCTGGGAGCTATTAGGCTCACGAGAAAGAAATCGGCATGGAGAGGAACTCCGCCCCCAGAAACTCTTAGTCGGAGTAGTGTAGCTTTACTGCCAGGAACTATCAGAGTGATCCGATCGTGATTAAGATGGGAGCTAAAAGGCTCACGTAAACAGGAGCAAAACGGTTAGTGATAATTGACCGCTGAGGGATATCCGAGTGGAGATCAGAGCTAAATGGCTCAAGTACGTAGAGGATCCAATCGGCGAAACAGAAGGAGACGGAAAGCAATTGAAGAGTCGAGAGCTAAATGTCTCAAATTCATATCATGGATAGAGTGGAACTTCAAGTTAGCTGCGGAAAACTCACGAGCAAAACAAAGAGATACGATGAAAGAATAACGACCCTTCCCCTTACGAAACGATACTTTGTTGTAGTTCC
The DNA here is from genome assembly GCF_030247195.1 of Topomyia yanbarensis. Taxonomy (NCBI): domain Eukaryota; kingdom Metazoa; phylum Arthropoda; class Insecta; order Diptera; family Culicidae; genus Topomyia; species Topomyia yanbarensis. The sequence goes on from NC_080671.1 coordinate 337,697,239, forward strand.
GTGGGGAAAAGGGCGGAAAAAGAGTAAGGAGTGCTTTAAGTGTTTAGGCATGAAGGTGAGTCCCACACAATGCCAACACACTACAAGCCAGGCTTTTGAAGATTTTTAAACCTTACTATACATAAAAATTATCGAAGACATGGCAGCAAGTTGGAGCGACTTCTTAGACTGAATTCTCCCACAGTGTAAATCTGGCGAAGAGTGAACGCCCTCAGTGGGAAACGGCGTAACAGCGGATTCACCATTCAAACTGGCAACATCGCAATCACAAACTTCCAAGAAATTGACAACGAACTGGGATGCCACTTCGCAAACCTTTCCGCAATCACATCACACTTGTCAACCTTCCTCCGAACCCGAACTCACCGACGGCCTTTCCCGCCGGACTCGAGAACATCGGCAACCTATTACTGAGGAACCTGCCTTCCCAAGCCAAAAAAAACACTGCTGCAAAGCTACTACCGAATATGGGAATTGTTAATACCAGTGATGAGAGCGACCCGTTCACCACCAGTGTTCAACCCGAACTGGCGGCTGAGATACTAGTATCATAACAGGAAAGTGATTTTTCACAACTGCGGGTAGGTTTGGAAATTTTTTATTTGTTGTTTTTGTTCCTTAGAACGAGAATTTATAATTTTTTCTCGAACAAGACAAGCCCAGAAATTGGCTGTCCGATTTATGGCTGTCGCTACAATTAGCGCATTTGAAACTTTTTTTTGGTTTTTTGCACCGGACAAGTATCTTTTGTGTACGGTTTATCACCACAGATCATACATTTGGAATCCAAATGACAATTTTTTGTACCGTGCCCAAAGCCTTGGCATCTACGACACTGGGTCAGATTTTGAATTCTGCCCCCATGTCGTCTATAATGTTCCCACTTTACTCGCACGTGGAACATAAAACGTGCTTTTTCCAATACTTTCAAATTATTAACCTCATTACGGTTAAAATGAATTAAATAAAGCTCCTGGATAATTCCAGAGCGTACTGGCGTATTATCGCCGCTAGCCTTTCTCTTCATAAGAATTGAAGGAGAAAAGCCAAGTAAATTTTTCAATTCGTTGAATATTTCATCCAAACTTTGACCTTGTGGTAGCCCCTTCAAGACAGCCTTGAATGGTCTATCTGTCTTGAAATCATGCGAACAAAATTTATATAACTTCTCCTGGAGTAGTCGTTTCTGGCCAATCAATTCCTCCTCTTCGACTGATCTGAAAAGAGACTTTCACGTCCGGAAGGAACGTCGAAAACTCAGTTCGAAATGCTTTGAAGTCGGCGATCACCACTGTTATCAGCGAAGGTTCTTCTCATTAGCATTATGCACAATGCGAGGAAATTTACAAATTTCGTCAGCTTCCCATTCTGATAAAACATCGAATGAGTTGCTGCATCAATTGAATTTTCGGGCACACGGCCTTTCTGGGAGGACCCGGACAGGTTGGAAGAATTAAATATTTCTTTAGGATGAATTATTCTTGGAAAATGTTTTAATCTTGAAAAGGACTGATTTTGTAGAAAAAGTAGAAGAAAGAAGTCCTGATAAAGATTGTTGCTTCAAGCCGGTATGACGTCTATTCTACTTTGATTTATTGATAATGGAGTGGATATTTTGACACTTTTGTTCATTCGCACTAATATAAAAAATTCTCCGGTTAATTTACGTAACATGTTTTACTTAAGAAAATAAAATTGTTTTGAAGAATTTGTTACATAATAGAGGAGAATGGATAAAGATATTTAGGACAATTTGTTACATGGAGGGAGTCGATTTTGGGCAATTTTTGAGATACGTAATTTATGAATGGTCCCATCAGAGACAGGCATGTACACATAGTATGCTGCAGTCTTCAAATTTATAAAAGATCCAGAATAAATGTTTATTTAAAGACCACATACGGAAATCATTTCCGATTGTATTCGGTCAGCCTTGCAAAAACACCCTTTGCTATCTCCCACTTACCATGTCTGTCTCGGTCGAAAACGCAGCAATAACACTGCACTGCAGCTATAGAATCAGTACGTACGCGATAGCCACCCATTGAGCTTGTCGGACGACGAACGCGGCGAGAACGAACAGATTTTTAGAAAATTTCTCCAGCTGATTTTCCCGGAATAAATTAAATTTTGCACAGTCACGCGGAAGCCAACAACCAGGGAGCATTCGGTATGCGCCGGTTTCAGCCATGCCTTCCGCCGTTTCGTCGGTTGGCGTGAATTATTTAATTGTTTATTAATGGAACTCACATCTGGAGTCAAGAGCATCGCTAGCCTCCCCTACCCACCCAATATTTCTGTCCGTTACTGAGACTCGATGTTCAGTGGCAGTTCCTAAACGCTTGATAACGACGACGACGATGATGCTGATGATGAAGAGCATCAGGCCCAAAAGGCTGTGGCAGATTATTCGCGGTTGATGGTTTGTGTATTTTGCGGTGAATGAAATGGTAATTTAATGAAACGCTGTTAATTTGAATATAATTCAAGCTGGAGAAGTTAAACAGCTCACTGGGAGAGGTTAATTAGCGAGGAAAAGTAGGTTATTGATTGTGCTGAAGGCGAATTATGTTGCCACTTGCAGTTAGAAACTAGTTATTAAATTATATATAATCACCTTGCTGTTGTTTTTTATAGAAATATTAAAGAGTTTTTAACAATCCTAAACTTTTCAACTCAAGCTTCACCGGCTAAAATCCACAAATCTTTCCTAAAACTGATTACGAACCAGATTACATCCTCTACAACAAGAACTGGCCCGTGTCCAGCGTAGATAAATTATTAAACACTATCAGCAGGGGGAAGAGGATTTATCTAGGTCCACCTACTTGACAGACCTTTCAACTTTGGGACAAAATAATTCTCACCCGGACTAGTTCTAATCCGAGTTATGTGAACTTACATACAACAAATACACAACCCCAAACGAAAGCCGGAAACTTTCCCTTTAAACCGTCTATGTATCTAGCAAAGTATTTAAACTGGTTCAACACCACACGTTCAAGTCGAAGGGCGAAAGGACACAAATCTTAAGAGTGATTAGCTCTGGTCATCCTGCTGGAAAGCATGTCGGTATAGTGCCCAATTTAAGGGAAGAGAAAAATGCGTGAAACATTTATCCCAAACAAAGAACAAAGTTGTGCAAGGAATGGTTCCATTCTTCACACCCCCGCAAAAGTATGCTGAATCTGGTCAAAAGGGTTGTCCAGGCGGGTTGATTCCCGATTGCGGAACATTTACGGGGTTATCGAAGAATTCAACTAATGTTCCACTAAACATTGCTAAAATGACCGTAAAAAATGACCAGCGGCAAGTGGATAAATGGTGATGATGCTGTTATCTGACCACCCTTTTCTTCGGAGCGAAATCTTGAAAGGTGATTTAATGGTGTGCAATCCCTCCGGGCCGACGGCAGTGGCAGAGGGTGGAAGAAAATTAAATCGTCATCCTCTCGGAGGTGGTCTGGTTGTTTTGACCGAATCGGACAACGGTGATTCTTCGACGGCGATGATAGTGATAATCAGGTTACTGCGAAGGGAACAATCGAGCAATCTATGTTTCGGGAGGGTGGAACCGGAAAGTTTAATTAATTGAAAGTGATTTGTATCTTTTCGACTGGGGACCAATTTTGGTACCGGAGAAAGGGGATCATTCCAAAGGTTAAAGTTTAAAATAGTGGTATCACAGTTTGGCGAGTCGAGGGAACAGTTTTTCAATCTTCAGTTATTGTTGAAAATTCTTCCTGTTTGCGGAAATGGACAAAAACGATGATCTCTTCCGAAAAAGAAAAGAAAAAGTCCGGAAGCACCAGTTGTTGGTCCAAAGATTTTCCAATAACATTGAATCAGCGTTTCGCATCACGCTTTCCTGACAGTCTTCGATACCCTTCTTGGGATAGAATATGCTTTTCTTAGTTCTGAGAAATGAGAAAAGCGAAACAATTACAACAAATCGAATGTATGGTGGAAAATCGGCAAACGAACTTAGCATTTGAACTCTAAATAATTAAATTCTCCAACAAAGTTCCAAAATAAACTACAGAAAATGGTTCCACCCCTGCTAGATGAATCCAACAGCTATTTTATTCAGAACCGCTTCCCTGCGTGAAGAAATTTAAAATTTATTACAATTCAAAGTTTGACCAGTGCCGCCCTAGGAACACAACGCACGGATCGGGATCGGATGGACCAGAATCCCGCTGGGCGACTGACTATCGTACTAAGAAGAAGCAAACGCAAGCAGAAAACTTCACATCCTGCATTTTAAAATTCTCATCACGGTTCAGCTTACGTATGTGCCGCCTCTGCTGGTAATGGTATTCTTTGTAAATGCAATCCTTTTACGCTTACAGTACCGCGCCCACTCCCACCCAGCCAGCTCAGATGGTTTATGGCGGATGTACCGGTCGGGGGAAAAAGTTTCAGCTGATGTCCAACAACCGCACAAATGAGAAGACCCAGATTCTGACCGGCACAAGACAAGCAGCCAGCAACGCCGTTCCGAAGGCCTGTGGAGGGCGGTAGTCCATTTCAGTGCTTGCATAGCTGGATTAAGTGTTACGATGGCTGATGATAATAAAGAACAGCACGCTAATTACACGAAATTACATAAATAAATAATGTTGGCACTCTGGCAGCAAAGGGGCAATTAGGTTTTGGAACTGGTAATTAGAGGTCAGCAGTAATGAGTGATTAACTTTAAAGCACTGGCACGAAAATACGTTTCTTCTGGTTTCGAAAAGTTTGTTTTTGCTGACAGATGACTATTCCATGGTATCAGATGGTGGCGGCACGGAAAACTTTACAACAACATAAATGTTCATAAGTTATGCATACTACAAAATTTATCTTGAAAACTGTTTCGACTGGGGACTGACCAGATTCTAACGAGACGAAGTTGAAATACGAAATCCATAACTAATTCCGTTATAGGATTTGTATCCTTCACGTGCAAATATGCTTTAAAACTTATTTTTACCGAAATTTCATGGCTGGTTTAGGAATAAAGAATCAGTAGCGACTGGCTCACATGGCCAGCTCCCCATGATGATCGGAGATTTGGGCTTTGCCATGATTTGCTTTTTCGTCATTTCTCTGATGGGAAGGATTGGGGAAGTGGTAAGGTTGGGGATAGGGAAAATAACAAAACAGAACAATTCAAACAGAGCATTCTGCTAACCCCCCCCCCCTCCTGGAACGATGCTGAATGATCTACAGGTGCTACAATAGCAGGAATAAAACTTCCAACCCCTGGAGGAATTCATAATTTTTATTTAAACAGTAAATGGAAATATCAATACCCCCGAGGTAATATTGAGATAACTCATTCGTTATCGAGCACTCAGTCGAGATAGAAGTCTTTTGTCATCGGTCCGTACACTCTATAGCGACAAATAGTGTTAATCCGCGTTCAAGGTTATTTGCACACTCTACGCCTAGTTGAGGTTTCAGTATTTTTTCCCTTCTTTTGTGTTTCTGTTTCTGAGTACCGTTAGCCGGCCAGTGAAGTGAAGCAGTGTTATTCTAGTAAGCCGTCTGGATACCGTTACCTACACAAGGTAAGTATTAGTTTTCGTTTCCCCCTTCTTGGTTGTCTTAATAACGTGCACTGGGCAATAGGCCCGTGCAAAAATGACTTCCCCTGACGGCGGTTCGTCTCAAGGGGAGATGGACGTCGAAACAAAATCGGCTCCCCGGCTCAAAGTATATCCGAGCTCGGCCACCGGGCCATTTGTGATCTTCTTTCGGACCAAAGAAAAAAAGTGTTTGAATCTGTTGCAGATTTCTCGCGTTCTGACAGACCGGTATTCGGCCGTGACAGAAATATCGAAAATTCGCCCTGATAAGCTTCGGGTGGTTGTTAACAGTTCAACTCAGGCAAATGATATTGCTGGCTACGAGCCCTTTACGAGGGAGTACAGGGTGTATATTCCAGCTAGCAGGGTTGAAGTCAGTGGGGTCGTTTCCGATTCGAGTCTGAATTGCGAGGACCTGCTAAAATATGGGACTGGCTGTTTCAAAGACCCCATGCTTAAGCCAGTGAAGATACTGGAATGCAAACGTTTGCATTCAGCATCAGTCGCAGCTGACGGGAAGAAAACATACGTCAACTCAGACTCTTATCGGGTGACCTTCGCCGGCTCTGCCCTGCCCAATTACCTCCTCTTTGACAAGGTTCGTCTACCTGTTCGCCTCTTTGTGCCGCGGGTCATGAACTGTACTAATTGCAAACAATTGGGACACACAGCCTCCCATTGTAGCAATAAAGCCCGCTGTGGGAAATGCGGTTGGAATCATGCGGATGATTCCTGTGGTAGAGATGTCGAAAAGTGTCTCTACTGTGGGGGAAACCCACATGATCTCCCTTCATGTCCCGCGTACAAACAGCGCGAGGAAAATCTTAAGCGTTCCCTTCAGGGACGCTCTAAGCGATCTTTTGCAGAAATGCTTAAGATAGCTACGCCACCTGTCTCTACGAACATCTTTACCAGCTTGTCTACTGACGAAGGCGACTGTGATGAACCCCAGGAGGGAACATCTTCTGCTGTGCCTAGAAGTAGTAGAAAAAGGAAGAACATTTCCTCTTCCAAGCTTCGTCGTAAAGGCCAGAAGGTGTCTCTTCATGGTCCCCCTAAAATAACTACTCAAGGAAGTACTGTTGTAAAACCGAAGCAAGTCGCTCCCGGTCTCAGTAACCTGAGCTCAGAAAAGGAGTTCCCAGCACTTCCAGGAACATCAAAAACCCCAAGTGTTCCCATATTTCAGCCAGAGAAAGAAAACAGTGCTGGCTTAATAAATTTCTCTGACATTGTGGACCGTATTCTTACAGCGTTGAACATTTCTGACCCCCTTAAAAGTATCTTGATAAGCTTTCTCCCCGCAGTAAAAACATTCTTGATGCAGTTCACTGCGAAATGGCCCCTCCTTTCAGCGATTGTATCCTTCGATGGCTAATTCATCGAACGAGGTCAAGGATTTAATCACTGTTCTACAGTGGAATTGCAGAAGTATTATCCCGAAAATCGATTCGTTTAAAATCTTACAAAATAATTTGAAATGCGATGCATTTGCCCTATGCGAGACATGGCTCACTTCAGAAATAACCCTACACTTTCACGATTTTAATATTATTCGCTTGGATCGAGAAGACTCTTACGGAGGAGTACTTTTGGGGATCAAAAAGTGCTATTCTTTCAATCGGATCGACCTCCTCTCGACACCAGGCATTGAAGTTGTCGCTTGCCAAACCACAATTAAAGGCACAGACCTTTGCATTGCTTCCACCTACATCCCCCCTAGAGCCTCAGTTAGCCACCGACGGCTTTGCGATATTGCGGAACTCCTCCCCGCACCGAGGCTAGTTTTAGGTGACTTCAACTCCCACGGCACGGCATGGGGTTGCCTTCATGACGATAATCGATCTACCCTACTCCATGAGCTTTGCGACAACTTCAATATGACCATTTTGAATACGGGTGAAATGACACGGATTCCTGCCCCTCCAGCGCGTCCGAGCGCCTTAGACCTGTCTCTCTGCTCGACATCGCTGCGGTTAGATTGCATGTGGAAGGTAGTCTCTGATCCCCACGGCAGCGACCATCTGCCAATCGTAATTAATATTGCTAACGGTTCAGGGCCACCGAATACAATCAATGTTTCGTATGACCTCACACGAAATATTGATTGGAAGAGCTACGCGTCCGCGATATCCGAAAAAGTAGAATCGACACAAGAGCTTCCTCCGGAGGAAGAGTACGGGTTCCTGGCTGGCTTGATTCTCGATACCGCGATTCAAGCTCAGACTAAACGCGTACCAGACGCGAATTCACGCGGGCGTCCTCCCAAACCATGGTGGGACAAAGAGTGCTCAAACGTGTACGCGGAGAAGGCCGCTGCGTATAAGACCTTCCGGGACGACGGGCTGCCAGCTAGCTACCGACAGTACGCGATGGCGGAAACGCGCATGAAGAGTTTGATAAAAGCCAAAAAACGTAGCTACTGGCGCCGGTTCGTCGACGGACTGAGAGAAACATCGATGAGCACTCTTTGGAGTACGGCCCGGCGCTTACGAAACCGAAACAGTACCAATGAGAGCGTGGAATATTCAAACCGTTGGATATTCGATTTTGCCAAGAAGGTTTGTCCGGATTCCGCCCCGGCACAGAAGATCTACCGCGCCGCGTCCACTCACAATAACGCGAACGAAACACCGTTTTCGATGGTGGAGTTCTCACTTGCTCTCTTATCATGTAACAATAAAGCCCCAGGGCCAGACAGAATCAAATTTAACTTGTTAAAGAATCTGCCAGACTCTGCCAAGAGACGCTTGTTGAATTTATTTAATAAGTTTCTTGAGGGTAATATTGTCCCTCATGACTGGAGGCAAGTGAAGGTCATCGCCATTCAAAAACCAGGAAAACCAGCCTCCGACCACAACTCGTATCGACCGATTGCAATGCTGTCCTGTATCCGAAAGTTGTTCGAGAAAATGATCTTGTTTCGCCTCGATAATTGGGTTGAAGCAAATGGCTTACTGTCAGATACACAATTTGGTTTCCGCAAAGGCAAAGGCACGAACGATTGTCTTGCGTTGCTCTCAACAGAAATTCAAATGGCTTATGCTAGCAAAGAGCAGATGGCATCAGTTTTCCTAGATATAAAGGGGGCTTTTGATTCAGTTTCTATCAAAATTCTTTCTGAGAAGCTGCACCAGCATGGTCTTTCACCGACTCTAAACAACTTTTTGCTAAACTTGCTGTCTGAAAAACATATGCATTTTTCGCATGGTGATTTATCGACATCACGAATTAGCTACATGGGTCTTCCCCAGGGCTCATGTCTAAGCCCCCTTCTCTATAACTTTTACGTGAATGACATTGACGAATGTCTTGTCAATTCCTGCACGCTAAGGCAGCTTGCAGATGACGGTGTGGTCTCTATTACAGGTCCCAAAGCCGTCGATCTGCAAGGACCATTGCAAGATACCTTGGACAATTTGTCTGCTTGGGCCCTCCAGCTAGGTATCGAGTTCTCCACGGAGAAAACTGAGCTAGTCGTATTTTCAAGGAAGCGTGAACCAGCGCAACTACAGCTTCAATTAATGGGTCAAACTATTGCTCAGGTTTCAACTTTCAAATATCTTGGGGTCTGGTTCGACTCTAAAGGAACGTGGGGATGTCACATTAGGTATCTGAAACAGAAGTGCCAACAAAGGATCAACTTTCTCCGTACAATAACCGGAACATGGTGAGGTGCCCACCCAGAAGACCTGATTAGGCTGTACCAAACAACGATATTGTAGGTGATGGAGTACGGGAGTTTCTATTTTCGCTCCGATGTGAACATACATTTCATCAAATTAAAGCGAATCCAATATTGTTGTTTGCGTATTGCTTTGGGTTGCATGCACTCGACACATACGATGAGTTTAGAAGTGCTGGCGGGCGTCCTTCCGCTGAAAAATCGATTTTGGGAACTCTCATATCGATTGCTCATTCGATGCGATATCTTGAACCCGTTAGTAATTGCAAATTTCGAAAGGCTTGTCGAGCTCAATTCTCAAACCCGAATTATGTCCTTGTACTTCGATTACATGGCACAAAATATCAATCCTTCTTCATATTATCCCAACCGTGTCAATCTCTTTCATGCTTCTGATTCAACTGTATTCTTCGACACATCCATGAAAGACGAGATTCGTGGAATCTCGGATCACATACGTCTGCAAGTGATCCCAAGCATCTTTCATAGCAAATTTCGAGAAGTCGACTGCAACAAGATGTTTTACACCGACGGGTCAAGCCTCGACGGCTCCACTGGCTTCGGTATATTCAATCAAAACCTCACCGCCTCATTCAAACTCAATGATCCTGCTTCAGTTTACGTCGCAGAACTTGCTGCTATTCAGTATACCCTTGGGATCATTGATACTTTGCCCACCGATCATTACTTTATTGTCTCGGATAGCCTCAGCTCAATCGAGGCTCTCCGTTCAATGAAACCTAGAAAGCACATTCCATATTTTCTGGGGAAAATCTGGGAGCGCCTGCGTGCTTTGTCTGTAAGATCGTACAAGATTACCTTAGTTTGAGTTCCCTCGCATTGCTCCATTCCAGGTAATGAAGAAGCGGACTCTTTAGCTAAGGCGGGCGCTTTACAAGGTGACATATATGAAAGACCAATTAGCTTCTGCGAATTTTTCAGTATCACTCATCAGAGAACCCTCGAAAGTTGGCAAACTTCATGGAGCAATGGTGAACTGGGAAGGTGGCTACATTCGATAATCCCTAAGGTATCGACGAAACCTTGGTTCAGGGGGATAGATGTGGGTCGGGATTTCATTCGCGTGATGTCTCGGCTCATGTCCAATCACTACACGCTGGACGAACATCTCCGGCGTATTGGGCTCGTGGATAGCGGTATTTGCGCTTGTGGCAACGGTTATCACGAAATCGAACATGTTGTCTGGGCATGCGCCGAGTACTGTTCTGCCAGATCTCAACTATTCGATTCCCTTCGGGCCCGAGGAAGATCACCCAATGTCCCGGTTCGAGATGTACTAGCAAGCCGCGATATTCTCTACATGTCCCTTATATACACGTTCCTCAAAACCATCAACATCCAAATTTAAATGCCCCTATCTTTTCTCTTATTATTCCCAGAAGTGCCCTCTTCCGCCTACCGTACCCCAACGATGGTTTGATACGACTCCAAGACGAGACAAAACATCTGTCGAATGAACCAACAACACGAGATCTACAGTACAACATCACACACGCAGCGCGGTGTGTTCCCGATCCGTATCTGAGCCGTACTACGAAATCATCTGGAGGAACCCCTGCCGGCTCGAGGAAAACCGCCCGGCGTCCCAATACTTGATACATCCGTTCGAATCTGTAATCCTGGTCGTTGATTCCTGATGCCGGAAACTGAAAGTTTATATCTCCCCCCCCCCCCCCCCGTTCAGCCTTGTCCACCCACTCTTTCATGTCTCTGATACACAGATGTATGACTTCACCCCTTCTCCCCTTGAATATCTTCCCAAAACTTATGTGCCCCCTATCTTCTAGTTTTAGTTGATCAATATTTAATCTCGTTAAGAAATGCCCAACAGTACCACTACTTTAAAATAGCCCTAATTAATTCCCCTTAATCTTGAACCACTCTTTCTAGTTATTTCTAGTTAATAAGCTTGTAAAATGTTCCGCTTAGTTAATAATTAATTTCTCCTACAATCTCCCTTCTAAAAATCATAAAGTGAATTACTATACAAAGAACACACAAAATGACCCGTCCCCCAAATCTTACGAATATTATATTATACCCTCTTTTATATGTATAAGTTAGCTGTAAAGTTTTTTTTTAGTTTCATTATATAAAACAAAATAATATTGAAATGTGTAACCCCCTAGTTTTAAGAAATTCAAAATGTAAAACAATGAAAAAATGGCACCTTTAAGCTAACGCATACGTGCCTTATCAAATAAACAAATTGAAAAAAAAAATATTGAGATAACAGAACGACAACACCCCAGAAGAGATATTGTCACTTAAATACGGTTTAAACTAGAGCTCCCTAACACACTGGGTTGGGAACAAAAGCGCATCCTTGAGTTTCAGCTCTCCATACATAGGTTCATTTATGTATGGAGAACCAAATATCCGGATACGCAATTGCATTACTGCTTGGCTGTAACATATCAAATGATATGAAGTTCCTTAATCGGATTCACAAAGATTACACGAATAATACTCAGCACGCTGCATAATAGCCAAGTGATAATTGAGTTTGTTATGTCCAGTCAATGCCCTGACTAGAATACTGCAATTGTGCTGGGGAAAATGCAACAAATTATTTGACATTTTCGGACACACATCCGGCCAGGGCTGGCGGAACACCTTTTTCCCGAGTGGGTAGTAAGATTCGAAGTGATTTCTCCTCGTACTGACGGAAGTTCGGATATGGCGTGTGTAAGTGAAAATGAGAATTCCCTGATAATATCTGGTGGCTATTTGGAAACACTCTTTGTCAACAAGGCTGTTTGTCCAACAGCTCAGCGAAAATGTGTATGTTGAATACTACACCCAAAATCCAACGGGTATGTTTCTATTACTTTTGGGTCAGATTCTATTGCCTTTTTGGTATCAGACCACGCAATTGCGCATTGTGGTGTAAAACTCATATTACCGCAAAGGTAGTAAACGGTGGAATGACGATGTAGGATAATTCGGTCGATTAGTATTAGTTAATACTAATACTAATCGACTGATACTAATGTATCGACCGATACTAATGTATCGAGTTCTGGCGGATTTCTACCCAAATTCAGGCCGGAATATTCACCAATTTTGGCAGAAATAGGTGGAATTACGGATTTTTTATAGGGTAACTTGGATAGTGAAAGAAAATTTTTAGGCAGTTTTCGGATCCGGCCTAGTTTCCGGATCCGACACAGCTCCCGGTCTGGACCAGTTCCCAAATTTGGACTTCCCGGATCTGGATCAGTTTCCGGATCTGAACTAGTTCCCGATCCGGACCAGCTTCCGAATCCAGACAAGTTCCCGAATCTGGACGAATACCCGGTAATAGACCAGTCCCTAAATCTAGCCCATCCCCTTTTCTCCACCAGGTCAAGACTTAAACCAGGCCCAGATTTTGTGCTTAGATCCAGACAAGAGTTTGGATCCGGGCTCTCGGATCGGATACGTGGACTATATGTCTTGCTTGCCGTACATTACAGGAAGGACTGTTAATGTTTCGTGCAGTCGCTACCTTGCTGTTGACGTTCGTGATAGAAAAAAAAACTCAAATTATCTACGATCGAAATACCCACAACTATTCCGAGTCGGCTTTTTTATGACTGTGCTTTGAAGCTAGCTGAGTGTGAGCCGATGGGTATCTCCGGCGACCGACATCCTTTCAGGCTTAGTGGAGGTTGATTTGAATATTTCTCCGAAGGCAAAAATACTCTTTGTAGCTTTATTTTTCTCTTTTTGTTATTTAATACGACACTGTTTACGTAAGTCATATTCTGACCAGTCAGAACGCCAGACTATTTTCGAACCAAATGTGCGCCATCTATCTTTTGCCACTTGATTATGTTACGATCTTGAGATAGCAGTTTTATTTAAAACGACGGTAAATTCGTCCATCAGACTGGGGGGAGACACCGCTGGTGTCAAACGAGCATTATTAACACTGTTTTCCAGGGTACTAATTGTAGCGGCTATTACCCTTACTTCGTCTAAAATATCATCGCCAACAGCGCTGGATTGTGATCACCGTCCATTCAAACTCAATGATCCTGCTTCAATTTATGTCGCAGAACTTGCAACGCTTCAGTAAATGCACCCCCCATCAGTACTTTATTGTTTCGGATAGCCTCAGCTCAATAGAGACTCGCTGTTCAGTGAAATCTAGGAAACACATTGTGCATTTCCTGGGGAAAATATGGGAGCTCGTGTGCCTTATCTGTAAAATCGTATAGATTACTTTGGTTTGGGTACCTTTTTATTGCTCGATCCCGGGTAATGAAGATGTGGACTCTCTTGCTAAGGCGGGCGCATTGGAAGGTGACATTTACGAAAGACCAATCTGCTTCAATGAATTTTTTACTGTCTTTCGTCAGAGGACGTTTGAAAGTTGACAGTCATCGCAGAGTAATGAAATGTTACGCGGCTACATTCTATTATCCTGCTGGTATCAACGAAACCTTGGGTTAGATGAAGGGATGCGGGTCTGGATTACATTTGTGTGATGTCTCGGCTTATGTCCAATCAGTACACATCAGACGCTCATCTCCGACGTATTGGGCTCGCGAATAGTAGTATTTGTACTTGTGGCAATGGTTATCACGATATCGAACATACTGTCTGGGCATGCGCCGAATATTGTTCCGTCAGATCGTAACTATTTACTTGCCCATTTTATTTTTGTATCATTCTTAGAAGTGCCCTCTTCCGCCTGTACTGTACACATACGATGGTTTGATGCGGCTTCAAGGTGAAACGAAACATTTCGGTCGAACGAGTCAACAAACACGGGACCTACAGCACAAACATCACACGCAACTCATATGAAGGATTCCCTACCGGCTCGAAGAGGATCACTTAGCATTCCAGTACATGATGCTTCCTGATGAAGGCCGTCCGAAGAATCTTTATATTTTTCTCCCCCTGTCATTTTTATCTACCCTCTCTCCCTGTCTCTGACATCCGGATGTAGGAATTTACGCCCCTGTATTTTATAGTTTCTGTGGTTAAATACATAATCTCATCTCCTTACGAAATGCCCAACTGTACTACTACTCATAAAAATAGCTCTTATTGACCCCCTAAAATTCAATCACTCCCTCTAGTTTTTGCCTTTCTCATATAGAAAGGTTATGCAATCACTCTGAAAAACGTCAACCTAATCCCGGGCAAATTTTTTTTTCGACTCGCGTAAGGTTTCTGGATTTTAACAGGGGCGTAGTTGATGGTTTACGGAGAGGGGTTACACCCCCCTCTACTGTTCACTCCCCTCCTTTAAGAATCTCCTTAAATCACCCCTCAGACCACCACCCCATCCAGCCCACATACCCCTCCCTTTCAACCCCATCATCTTTAAACCACCACTATATCACAAAGCATACCAATTTAAGCTGGGGAGTCGTTCGTTCATGGGACTTTCGCCCTCCTCACATACCCACCCCCGCATGACAAAATGAGTTAGCAAGCAGATAACATTGATCTAATGCTGATTAGGCAAATGGAGTATGATATTTTTTTGTTTCAAGTGTTTCACCGTCGACACGTAGCTCATCATAGCTCAAATAGCTGTAATATCTTCTTAGTTTCATCCACTAGTTTTAAGATATCTAAAATGCAAAACAAATAAATTATCACTTTTAAGCTAACGCAAACGCACCTGATCAAACAGACGAATCAAATTAAAAAAATAATTATTAAAAGATATAATTATTCAATACGACGAACTTTACTGAACCAAAAACGACTAACCAAACGAAACGGAGAATAATCGGAATTATTCTTCATTTTGCCACCCAGAATGACACGCTGCTTTACGAAAGATTCAGAGAAACCGATACACTATCTCGACTGGATCTTCCAACCTACTGCAAACCACCAACTGTGTATCATTTTCCCGATGATTTGGTATTTTTAATGCCAAAAATTTGTCTTTAATAAGAAACGATATATCATCCTGCCTGTGCTGTGGCCCAACTGTCTTCCCCGGCATCGAGTTTGGTGGTGTACATAAATTACTTAGGTTTCGGCTAGCATTTTCTTGAGATGCGCGCCCTCACCCTCCTTCGACTGACTGATTTTCCGACCAAGCGTGTTTATCGCCGGGAAAACTATCCCCTTGGCATTGCATTGAAAGCGTGTCAAAAGATACGTCACACACACACGCACACGAACAACATTCAGCCGCTAGACCAGGATGAGTTGTGAACTTTTCCCGACCCGGACGTTTGTACACTGCGAATACAAAACATTCAGCTCCAAAGCGGAGGGGGGGGGGGGCGAAAACTAAGCAGAAAAATGTTTTTCTTTAGCGACTGACATCGCACAAACCCCGAAACGGGCGGGGAGGACAGTTTGGAAGCAATTCGTAACTTTAATAGTTAAGGCAATGTCACAGGAAAGTTTTCCCCTCCATCGAATGCCACGGACAGTTAAGAGCTCTTTGGGGACTTGTAAAGTGGATCTTGTCTTTAGATTCTTTGGATTTAGCGGAAAAAAGTCGGAAACGATAATCACTCTTTAATACTTGATGGTTGATTTTTGTGGACGGGTTGCAAATTTATTGCTGCTTAGTTTTCAATAGTTTAACGGAGTTCAAAGATTACTCATCTTAGAATGCTAATTTAAATTATAGCATGATACTGAAATATCCCCATTTGTGTCGCAGTCGGAATCACATTTCTGAGATTTGAGACTATTGATTGTAATTAATATACATGTTAAAATTTCAAACTCTCAAATATGATAACGATCAATTTGACTCCCTGAACAATGTGACTACATTAGTTGAACGTTTCAATTTGGAACCATGTGTGTTCCCAACAGAAAATATGTATAAAATAATTAAAACTACAATACATGGCTCGCCCATGCACAAAAAGTTCCATTTGAGCGCTGGGTGGTTCAAAAAAGGACGCGCCATGAATAGCTAATTTCGTTATATTTAATTAAATGAAAAGGTACAACCATCGTAGTCCTTTACCCCTACAAAAACAAACTCCATAGGCGATCGATTTCGTTGTATCTGGAAGTATTCACCCATTCGGAACACGAACCTCAGTGGTACAGCTGAAGAAGCAGGAACCTTTTGACAAACTTGGTCAACATACTGCTGGGACGGTTGTAGTTGTCGTTTCAACCACATCATCATTAGCCATATCCCTCCCTGATGGCTTGCGAAAAGAAACGGAGGAAAGGGATTTCTCCGTCTCATTCGGCTTCAGATTAAGATATATGATCGGTGGTTTTTCATTTTTGGAAGATTGCAACTGTAGAACCACTGCTCGGATGGTGACCGGTCAACGGTTGAAACAAAGAGCCGTATCCACTCCAAAAATGACCAAGCGGATTTACGCCTTGAGTGTGGGGGATATTTGGGCTCCCAGGATGAATTATGATCACCGCAGATCTTTGTTTCGGAAATTTTTGGAAATTTAATTAATGTGTAATTTATTGATAATTACAAGAATGAGAAAGCTCCCCATTGACTATAACTGTGGTGGACAAAGGTGACGAAGCGAAAAACAACAGCATTCAGATCAGAAAGGGTTCAATGAATGGTTTTGCTCTGGAGCCACTTTAGACATCACTTTCGTTTTGGCTTTTAATAAATCATTACCCGGCAGATTGCGAATATCAGTTCCATTGGCACCCTTTTACTGATACGTTATAAAACGATTTTAATACACCTAGCAGTGTTATCAAACCTTTTATTTAATATTATGTCGTTAGCCTCAATCTATTTTAAACCGCACCATGGTAGTATTCTTGATTTTAAGCCAGAATTTAATCTGGTTTAGGAGATTAATAATTTAGTCCCTATATCCATAGTGAGGCGGAGACAATGAGGGGAGCCAATCGATCATGACGTCAGATATCGTTGTTTTATTTTTGGATTCGCGTGAAGATTGTATTATAATTCTGATGGTAATTAATTTACTATTCTCTTGTGTTGTCCAGCGTAGAGAAATGGAATAAACATTATTTGTCATATGACGCAGAGAGCCTCTTGTGTAGTTATGAATAACGTTGCAATTGCATTTCGCTGTAAGTGTATGTAGATGAAAATGAAAACATACAGCTAGAGCTGGAACATTTGCGTTGGATGCTTGAATTTTATGTCTGGAATAAGAGCAGCCAGTTTCTAGAATTTTGTGTCCGTCCAACTATAATTTAGTAACTATAATCAGTACCATAAATCGGGATGACTTTGATTATTCGAAACCTTTTTCATAGATCAGTGGCGTAGCCAGGGAGGGGGGTTTGGGAGTTAAACCCTCTCCAAACCAAAATTAATAGAATTGAAAAAAAATTATTGGAGGTGACCAGTTTAATTAAAAAAATAATATTTAATATTTAAATAATTATTTTCGAAGTTTATTATCTGATCATTACATTGAGAACTATATATTTTAAACACCATGGGGACCTTTGGTAAATTGTTTAAATGGAATCTTGTAACTGATCTCTTAGCGAGGATCTTATAGTTGACAAATCATGTCAATATCAAATAAAATAGTCTCAAAAAAAAATTTCTTCTGCTGCTAATAAACATTTTATCCAAGCCATGTGTTTCTGAAGCTTACAGTAATATTGAAGAAAATTGGATTTAAGAATAATTTCGTAAATATTGTTTTATATCTCGATATGCAACATACATTTTCATAACTTCAATAAATTCAACAAATTCATAATTTTAAATGAAATAAAATACAACTTTGCTGAAGACATCAAGTCTCTTCCTACTTTTTTGAAAAATCGATGATTCGACTCCTCAGGTCTCCTTCATTTTGACCGATCTCTCCTCTTTGTAGCTGTCGGATTAGTTTCTAGAACAATTTTTACCGAGTTGTTCACCATTCTGATGACATGCCCATCCCCTCGCAGCCGCCCAAATTTCGCTGAGCTAACAATGGGTGGTTCTTCAAGCTACTCTAGCAATTCGTTTTCCATACACCGTCTCCACATTCCGTCTTTCAAGTGCATCCCATCTTAGATTGTTCTCAACACGTTCCATTCGAAAACAATAGGAGCGCGTTGGTCTCCCGCCATAATGCTCCAGGTTTCTTGACCGTGGAGGACAACCGGTCCAATGAGCGATTTGTAGAAGGTTAACGTCATGCGGTGTCGTCCATTCTTAGATCGAACGGTTTTTCAAAGCCCAAAGTAACAACGTTCACCTGCTACAATAAGTTTCCAAATTACTCTGTTTTTGGTATTATTGACGGTAATCAGTGAGCCCAAATACACGAACTCATCAACCAGCTCTATATCATCGCAATCAATCGACATACTCGGTTGGAGACGTAACCTCTAACTCTCATGTACCATGTCTGAAGCATTTGTGAGCAGTTCAATTCGCTTTGCTTTTACCGTCAGTCGGATGTCCCCACCATCATCTCAAGATTGTGTGCCACAATATTGACGTTAACGGCGAAGCAAAAGAGCTGAACGGACTTCTGGAAAACCGTACCACTCGTGTCAATCCTCGCTCTTATTATCAACCCTTGCCGTAGCCCTTTCCCTTTAAAAAAACGGCAGTATCTGTAATACTCATCACACATTACTCGATCTTTTGTCGTTTGTCCGGAAATTCTTTTTTTTCGCATTTGGTCTCACCGCCTCTGAGTGAAGAACGGAGTGATCGGAATACGGGTAAAGCAATCCATTGCGGAAAGATCTCCATGAAATGCTGGGGAGATTGAAATCGCCTAGTACGATGATCTCAACAACCGATTTAGCGTCTTCGAGGATGGTAAAAACTGAGCTGCAATGTGCGTCAGCGCACACAAGTACAACTTACGGTCGCGAAACTCGATTATCGTCCAGACCTGTTCGAGGAAATCCCAGCAAGCCTTCTCAACAACTCGTGCCTTCAAGCCGCGATTAACTGCTACTAATACACCACCTCCAGTCGATTTACGGCTATTTCTAAGGTTCTGGCCGCAATGAAAAACCTCATATCCAGTACCGAACACCTGACTGGAAAGCGTGTCATCGTTTAACCACGTTTCGACGAAGACGATGATTTTAATATCACTGTTATCGGAGACTGCAAGGCGATATTCCTCAACGGTTGAATCGATACCACCAACGTTTTGGTAGTATAGTAGCAGCTTGTCCCGTCGTTGTCCAAGGCTGGAAATCGAAGAGTTTTGAGGCAAAAAGAGCTCACAGATGCTTCATACTTGCCTGCTGTAGGTTTGCAGAACACGCCTCGTCCCAACTCCACCACAGGACCGGGACGGCTGCTGGTCGCTGGCTTGAGGGGCTCGACTGTGATGGGGGGACTAAGGGCTTCCTCAGGACTGGTGGCAAGTGTGCGTCCCGGTGACCGGGAAAACGGGACACCGAGGGTTGTACTCGATGCAGTTGGGCTAGGTACCACTCCTGAACGGCTGCGGGTCGCTGGCATGAGAGGTGGCGTCTGATAACGATAGGAACTTTGCGCAATTGACGGCGAGCTGGAATCGAAGAACATTACGGTGCTAGAAGGTTTCGAAATAGATGGATACTTGCCGCAATATGAAGCTTAGAAGACCCTTTTTCCAGGATATTACTTAAAATGAGAAGCTTATGCAGCTCCTTTATACAAATTTTTGGTTGCTTGGGAGCCCATCAACTAAACCTAAACCTCTAGTTCCTCCCAACCCTTAACCTTTCGGGGTCACCGTAAGGTACTATTTCAGGAGAGATTATGCTTATACTCTTTTTATTGAGTGTTAATCGTTTCTTGCGTTTTCTTGTTACCTGTCCAGCTATCGTGGTATAACTGACTTGCTTAGGTGCGGTATAACTGACTTGCTTAGGTGCTGAGATGCGAAATCCAGAGATGCCGAGCATTACGACTCACATCACTTTAAAATCATCTTCGTAAGATTTGTTATCCTTTTTGGCGATACTCGTTCCTATTCATCTACTAGTTGGTGCTGAGAGTTTCCTGGCGGTGAAATTTCTCCCGATACCGATGCTCGTTTTCTCAGCCACTCTGGCAATCCCTAGTAACAATCAAGGTTTTATGATAGTTCTATAGACACTCATAAAACTTGCAGTTGTAGCGTGCCATTATAAAGTATCAATTGTTATTTGAGATTGACATCCCGATTTTCTCGAAATTCTTGTTGTTCGTTCGTCATTTTTACTCCTTAGATATTATTGCTAGCTCGATAACCGACCTTTGCTGTGTAACTGATCTACTGGCAACTGTTACAAATGGTAATTTCCAACGATGACCAACTTGACTTCACTTCCTTTTACAGCCACCCTCGCAGGGTTTCTTCAAAAACTTGTTTCTAGAATGTTCGGTCATTCATATGACACTTTGTGTATCAAAACGGCTTGCAGTATAATTTTTTTCCAGATCAAGAAGTTAATAAATTTTTCAAAGTAATTCAAAACTCTAATGGGAGGGGTTTGAACCTCCAAAACTCTCCCGTTGCTTATGGGCTTCCTTTACGGAGAGAGTGCACAAAGATAGGTTTATTTCCATAAATTAAATAATAAATAATTGTTACCCTGTCGGTTCACAGTGTGCTCGGATTGCTCCTCTTGCTTTGATGCCTCTTTCACAAATGAAATGTAAATGTCAAATACTACTCATCTTTAAATTGAAAGAAATGCAGGTTTGTTTAATGCACAAGAAAAAAATGACCAATTTTTGTTCGTAACACCCTTTATTCAAAACACTGGGCTCATACCTCATAAATGCCGAATAGAGTCAAAACTTTTACAGCTGAGACGAGACCTTATCGAGTGAAATGTTGGATGAGAAAACTTCGTGCAATTTTCTTGTAAACTTCCATCGAATGCTATAGAAAAAACACTTTTAATCCACCTAGCAGTGTGATGATACATTTCTTACAACTCTTATTGCTTTCTTCGGGTATTATATCGATTGAGAACATTTAGAACTTGATGCTTCGCGATGTTTTTGATAAAACATACTACATGGGATAGTAGCAGGACTCAGAGAATTGCTCAAATTAGCATAGGACAATATCAGTGCAAGAAATCTCAAAGATTAAACCAATTTAATGGAAAAGCGGAAAAAATAGAAATACAAACGACTAATTGTTAATGCTCCGTTAATAACATATATAAAATCTTCAATCAATGCATTGTGTAGGGAAAACTGAATTTTCCTAAAGGGGTTATGTATGTTGTGCTGAGTCAAAAATTTCTAACAACAAACTTTCGAATGAATTTAAAGTTCATACTCAATAGCGTTTACTCACATTCCCAACGCGGCCGGCTGAGAACTAAGCACTTAAATTTCTGCTCTTAATATATCGCTACCTCTGAAGTGCATGCGTGCATAGTTCAAAATTTACTTCGATATCGACTTTTTCTAAAAATGACTTCCCAGTAATATCTTTGATCTGAATTATTATCCCTAATCCTAATGCCAAAGAACAAATAAAACAACTCTCGAAACCCGTTAGGGAAAATCATTATCATTACTGTAATTTTCTTTTTCACGAAACTTTTCGATAATCTTCCGCAACGTCTATTAAAAATTTTCAAATACTTTATAATTTACATAATCTTATTAGGAACAGTTGTTTTTAAGAAGCTTTTGTATTATTGTGTAGGAAAAACTGAAAATTTATTAATTTTATCTATCTGTAACATAGAAACCCTTGAGTATACCAATTAATTTAGTATACCCTGTTAACATAAACTATCGCACGAATGGGAATAGGTTCGCCGAACTTTGGAATAAGTCGATCAAATAACCCCTTAAAAACTACCTAAAAATTGGTGTAGTTGGATGCAATGGAAAGAAAATATGCTCAGAAAATGGGATGTACCTATTAGGTACTGTGAATAATAAATACAGTAAAGATCCATTCTTATCATCTCCATGGTGTATTTTAGGCTGACAAAATTGGGACATTGACTAAATCGGGACATTTTTTTTCTTCATAATAAACTGGAGCTGTTAAAATATTTTTCCCTTCCCTTGATGTAGTCTAATAACTATTTCTGATTATTTAATATAGTCTCCTAGCACAAAAATTTAAAAAAATTGTTTTCTTTTATTTTTGCATATTTGCCACTTTAAGATAAGGAAAACATGGTCAAGAAAGGTTTATTCAAATTCAGCCTTGTTTATCTGCTTGAGCGCATCAAACATATTTTCATATGAGGCTGATAAAATTGGGCGCTGATCAAATCGGGTCTTCAATGTATTATAACAGATAGACAGTTAACTTACTTGGAGTCAGCGGCGTAGTCAGAAATTCGGTTTGGTGGGCATTTGGCGAAAATCTAACTTGCTGCCCAAATGGCATAATTACGAAACCGCCATCTATGAAGTTTTAAAATTATGGAGAATCAGTTTTTCCAAAAATTTTAACATAGTTCCTGTCAATAGCGAATTTGTTAAGACTTTCATTTAAAACAACTTTATTGTAGGCATGAATACTACGTATATGGAGTATATCGAGTTATAAAATGATATTTACGAAGTGTTCCTTAATATAGTTTTTTTCTAAAATTTCTTTCTATTGTGAGCTTCACAAACTCAAGCTTTGGATAAAATGTAAATTTTATCGTTAATAAACAATAGAAGAGATTTATCATGAACAGTAAAATCATAATAATTTAATATAAAATTAAATAGAAATAGCCTAAAATATGTTAATAGCTTGAACACATGTAGCCTTCGTGTCTTCAACAAAGTGGTTTGTAATAACACTCTCCAAAACTTTGCTGAAGACATTAAGTCTGGAACTAAATTTGTTTGAAGAGTAAATTCACCATAAATACTTCTTGGACGCCAAAATTATTTTATCAAATGATGTGCTGTTTAACGTTTGTAAAATTCATCGAAGATACTAAACCTGCGAAATTGGCGGAGCGGAAAACGCCATGTTTCATAAATTCCCCTACTTTTGGAAGGTGTTTTCCTCGTTATTAATTCTATAACGTTTTCGTCTCAACTCGACGTATTCCCAAAATAGAAACATTTTCAGCAAATGTTGGAAGTTATACAATTGTTCGGTGAGCAGCTCTATGTTTCATAGACATTAAATCAATTTCAGTTTCGCTTCCTATTAAAAAAGACTCTAATCCATATTACAGTATACCCCTTCAAACTGAACTCAATATTATAGGAAATTATGATTATGATTGATTTCAGAGCTCTGGAATGAGTTTCTATTGGAATGTTTATAGGTAAGAATTTGATATTGATGTTATTAGACAACTGTGAAATCAAGACTAATAGATCAGTTACAGATCAGGATCGCATTCCCACAATTTTTCGAAGGCCCTCATGATGTTTCAAACAATAGGTTATGAATGTACTGATCAGATAATTATCACTGTAATATTGAATTAAATCAGTCTGCATGAATAAATTTTTAACTTCAATTCAATAATTTTTGTTTTGGGTGAGGGGGGGGGGGGGCTAAACCTCAAAGCATTTTCTTGACTACACCACTGCTTGGAGTTATTCATTTCGCTTTTCATTTTCCGAGATATGTTTCAGATCGATCCGCTGATTATAAATCAGAAGGTTCGCACAAATGAAATTTTTGCACAGATAAGTGATAACCCAAGTAACAAATTTAGTTTTATGGTACACTTGAAGATATCTTCAAAATTAGCTCCATAAAACCGAACATAAAACCAATTACTCTACAACACTGCTTCAAGACTACCATGAACCCCTCTTAAGACGAAAAAGGCCCATTCTTAAGATGGTTCTCAAGAGTATTTTCCAAGGTTTTCTTAAAACTTTTAGATCTTATCAATACATTCTTATAGTGGTGTTCAAGAGCTGCTTAAAACTAATATATAATGCTACCATAAGTCTTGATATTTTTATGATATTCTTCAAGAACACTTCTAGTGCGCTATGAAACTGCTTTGTTAGATAGAGAGGTCGGTGAATAGATGAAAAGAATAAGCTTGGGAAAAAATATATCCATCATATGATGTTCCATTACCAAAATGGATACAAATAAAAATCGATAATATAAGTGGCCAGCTTTTTAAGCTCATAATTGAGAAAATTTGCATGCGATTGTCAGTTTTCCGATAACACTAGTTTACAAATTTCAAAAAGTTGTGATATCCTCAACTTTTTTTTATCATTTCCGTAGTAAAATGGCCCGCTGTAAACGAAAATGCGATTGAAAAAATTCTGTATGGAACAGATTTTGAGATATTGCGAAAAAATCCGTTTTTGTATTTTAAAAAATTGGCCCTTCACTTCATCACAAATATCTCCAGTTATACTCTACCGATTTTAATGATTTTAATATCATTTGATCGACAATTGCAAGACCTATCAATTATTCTTAGAACATTTTTTGATCACTATTACAATTAGATCTCTATTCTGTAATTAATTAAAAAATAATTGCTATTTCTTGCAAAATTTCGGATTTTTCTTTTATTTGATGGTAAATTACTCAAAGAAGAACGATTTATTAAATATTTTTTATTCATGGGTATTGAAATATGATCAATTACGAAAATAATGAATATCTTATACCATTCGACTCAGTTCGTCGAGATCGTAAAATGACTGTATGTGTGTGTATGTGTGTATGTATGTATATGTGCATGTGTCAAACAATCTCACCGATTTTTTCAGAGATGTTTGGACCGATTTGTACAAACTTAGTCTCAAATGAAAGGTACTACCTTTCCATCGGTCGCTATTGATTTTTTATTGATCCGATTTCCGGTTCCGGAGTTACAGATTGAAGAGTACGATCACACTGCAAATTCATATATACACTGGTACCACCATAATGTCCAAATGATGCAATACATATTAAAATGTGTGCAACATTACTTGTATTTGCGTGTCCAGATCGTTGATAACCCATCGGAGTCGTAACCGGAAGTCGAATAGATATAAAATTTAATAACAGTTTTAAGTGACGTAACACCTATGTTTGGTCATATCGGTTCTGTCATCACTGAGAAATGGATGTACCCGTTATTCTGAATTTGGATTCTTCCGCCGGGGCTTCCGGAACCGTCGATGGTGGCCAACGTGACCAACGCGACATTGAATGATTGTTAGTGACCTAGAGCTACAAATCCAGTGACGGATCCGGACCCCCCCCCCCCCCCCGAAATTTTCTTATTTATTGAGAAAATTTCATTTTATATTAGTTTCAAACTCCAAATCATTCCAAACCAATTTTGACTAACAAAACTGATATTCATTAAATAAGGTTATTACGTATTATGAATTGTACAATGTTAATTTTAAAATTGAAATTTCAGACCCCTCCCGAAATTTTTTTCTGGATCCGCCCCTGTACAAATCCAAGCAGTTGTGGTCAAATTTTGGAAAAAAAAATTCACCTTTTTACATTCATCGCCGTATACGTTGAAATCGGGATTTGCTGCGTGTTCGTGCTTATCACCGTGTAATTCTGGAACCGAAAGTCGGATCACTTAGAAATTCAACAGCAGCCAATTGGAACGTTGTACCTTTCATTTGAGACCAAGTTTGTAAAAATCGGTAAAGAATTCGCTGAGAAATAGGTATGACATTAACGTAGGGACTTGGTAAGTTCCCCGGGGCATTAGGAACCATAATAGGTGGCCAATGTGCTCAAAGCGACTTCGGTGGGTCATCAATGATCTAGACACGCAAATCCTAGCAATGTTGCACACATTTTAATATGTATTGCATCATTTGGACATCATGGTGGTACCAGTGTATATATGAATTTGCAGTGTGATCGTACTCTTCAATCTGTAACTCCGGAACCGGAAATCGGATCAATAAAAAAATCAATAGCGACCGATTGAAAGGTAGTACCTTTCATTTGAGACTAAGTTTGTACAAATCGGTCCAGCCATCTCTGAGAAAAGTCGGCGAGATTGTTTGACACATGCACATGTACATACATACATATACACACATACACACACATATAGTCATTTTACAATCTCCACGAACTGAGTCGAATAGTATAAGATATTCGGCCCTTCGGGCTTCGGTTGAAAAGTTGAAATTCCGACCGATTGCATAACCTTTCTATATGAGAAACGCAAAATACTAAAAAACTGACTTTTTCTATATTTTACAAAAATACTCATAACTTCTATATTTTTATTTAGATTCCAATGAACAACCGCTCATTATTTTCGTAATTGATCATATTTCAATACCCATGAATAAAAAATATTTAATAAATCGTTCTTCTTTGAGTAATTTACCATCAAATAAAAAAAAATCCAAAATTTTGCAAGAAATAGCAATTATTTTTTAATTAATTACTGAATAGAGATCTAATTGTAATAGTGATCAAAAAATGTTCTAGGAATAATTGATAGGTCTTGCAATTGTCGATCAAATGATATTAAAATCATTAAAATCAGTAGAGTACAACTGAAGATATCTGTGATGAAGTGAAGGGCCATTTTTTTAAAATACAAAAACGGATTTTTTCGCAATATCTCAAAATCTGTTCCATACAGAATTTTTTCAATCGCATTTTCGTTTTCAGCGGGCCATTTTACTACGGAAATAATAAAAATATTGTGAGGATACAAATCACTGTAAACTAGTGAAATGTGCAATATAAAAGTGCGAAAAATTCAACGCGCCGTCAAACAATCTCTAAAACATTGATTTTATAGGAAATATTAAATCGTTTCGAAAATTCAATAGTATGTGTAATTGTCAAGGGGTGGGTCGCTTAGCACAAATCGAATTGTGCTCACAAACGAACAGCGTGGTAGCTTGTGCCGCAATGTGCCATGGTGTTCAGTAAAACAAAAGCAATGGTTGCTATGATTATTCAACTACACTTTGTTGACGGTTTTTGAGTTGTCAAAAGTGTGCCTCATTGTGCCACACATTGTGGTAACGAGTGAAATGATCGTGTATTACTGTGAATCGTAATCTTATATCGTGTTATCGTGGGTGATACAATGTGTATGGCACCCCGATCAGAAAGGGATAACAAAATTACTACACACTGTGTTACTTTGTTATGAAAACAAGTTGTGTTATAACTCAGGTCTCGTTAGTTGGTAAAATAACAGAAAACATAACAGAAATTCTTCTAGTGTATATGAAAAATATGGCAACCTGTGATAGGCTTCTACCAGAATTATAACAAATTTTGTTAGGTTCTCCCACAGCCAATATAGCTTTTATTACCCATTGTATAGTATCAACGAATTTAGCGTGCATGTCTAAAAATAGAATAGAATAGAAAAATATAGCACACATTAAGGCGCTTTTCGTTTGGAAGCAAAAAGCTTCATGTAGCAAAAGCTTTTTATAGTTTGGTCAAATGGTTGCCATACATGCTGGCTGATTGTTATTATGAATATATGACACACTGATTCTCATTTGTGGATATTGCGATTTGAACCTGGGTATTCTGGGTTTTATGGAAATGTTTCCTGGATGAACCAACGACGTTGATTTCGACCGATGTTTAATGTTAGCATAATATTCCAAGCATCCGTCAAGGGTAAACGATTATAGATGCAGATGTTGCAGATGAACGCACACATTGAACTTTGCCAAAGCCTAAGGACTGTTTGTTTTCCTTGTATCATACGCTTTGTTTTCATACAATTTTGCTCACTACTGCAGCTGCCTATATTACGATAGACTGAAAAGCTTTATAATATCTTTGCAGATAAGGAAATTGGGGCTATTTTTTGATTCTGAGTAGTGCGCCTCGGTGTTTTTCTTGTACATTTACATGTTTTACACGATTTTTAGAAATAATGCGATATGGTAACATTGAGCGGATAATTTACCTACATTATTTTACAGAGAATACTACAAATGTTACTTATGATTCCGAATAGATTCAAAGAAACAAATACCAAATTTTGAGATTTGCATTTTGAGATTTCAAGTAAAGTCGCTTTCGGAGTTTTGTTATTGGCATTTTTAATATGGGGAAGATTAAGCAAACTAGTACAATTATCTCACACCTAATAAATTCCCAGAAATACATTTTTTTTACAACAGTTTAATCTATCAACTACGAATATTATAACAGATAATTTAAAAATTAGAGGAATTGTTGAGGATTCTTCTGTGTGACGAATTTTAGAATATTTCATGTTTTCTAAAATACATTTTCTTTTCTAAATTTCATTTAATTTTAAGCAGGAAATTATTCAATATTTTTACATTCAAGCCTTCATCTATTTCAAGCATTGTCTAAAACACATATTTAAATTGTAACAGCAAACAATAATACCAGCTCGTCGCTGTTGTGCTATCTTATGACAAACGCCATTTTGGGGTAAACTGAGTTAGATATGCCACATTACTTGTCTGAAAAATCTCTACAAAGTGGCGTTTTCAGAATTTTGAAATTCTATTTGTTTGCATAGATATAGCGAGAAACATGATGAGAAATTGTAAGTTTTTTGCTTCAAATCACTGTATCTAGAGATTTGCTCAAGTTATATTGAAGTTTTAGATGTTTTATGTGTGAAAATGACTGAGGAACACAATGGTATTAAAATTTTCAATAGAAAAATACAAAAGTTGTGAGGAAAACACAGTTTATGTTTTAAACTGAAAATATAGCATATTTGGCAACACTGTAACCAAAAATAATTATTTTTTCTAGATTCCCTGACTCATTTTCTTTAAAATGCATCTCACCGATTGTTTATGGACCAAATGAACCCAAAGATATGAATAAAAGTAAAAAATTGATGATTTTTTCCTATGGAAAAATTTCCATGCACGATTGTGACACGTCATACAAATTTTGTCATCAATACACGCCTCTGACATGTGTGAGTGCGACTTTTGTTTACATTCATAGTAAAAACTCGCAACATAGTCAACCGATCTTTGTAATATTTGAGAGATTAGCACAGAATAGATAGAAGCATCAATTGCCTTTTTTGGATTGTTTATACCATTTATAAGTTTCAAGATATTCAATTTCAAACTTTTAAAATAGTTTTTCTCGAAATGTGCTAAATGGCGCTTGTCATAAGATAGCACAACAGCGACGAGCTGGGATATGTATATATTCAGAGATTTCTAGGCCATTTTGAAATATTGATAGCTCTATGCAGCATGCTCACAAATATTAATCTTTCAACAATTTGAACAAAATGAATCAAGTATCTTGAATATTTCGAAAATTTGTTAGTTCGATGATTTTTTTAAGACGAACGAAGCACTATCGAATACAACGGAAACATTAGTACATATGCACATTCAAAGCAATTGTCAGTTCAACCATAAAATGTCAAACTTATCTTAAGTGGAATGAAAAGATACAACAATCTCAGCCTCAATCATTTTTATGCGGGGGTTTAAATTCAAATACTTTGGTAATTCGGAGAACGCACAAAATCAGATATCCACAAACTGGACAAGTTTTGTTTATCGAAATCCCACATAAATTGGAGAAATCGGACTGAAGATCCTCGAAGATCCTCAAAATTCAGCTTGTTGATAACTTTACGATTCCAAAACCTTTTGAATAAAGGTTTCAAAATTGAAATCATAAGCCCCATATTCGAAATTGCGTCTCAGAACATAGGTAATCTCTTAATCAAAATGCAACCAAGTAAGTTAAACACCTTACTTTCGAATTTTCCGACCACTTGCATCTAAAACTTATCTATTCTCAAAATCGTGGAACTTTGAATATCCATGTGGAAAACGCAAATATTAGTAAAACAATAAAAACTTCGAAAATTTGCTTTAAAAAGTTGAATAACGACGCATATTAGCAAATAAACGGTCATCTGTGTAATATAATAATCATTCACAGTTAATTGATTTGTTTATTAAAGCTTTAACCAACTGGTCATTTGCCCACTTTACAGTTTACAGTTAGCATTCAAAGATAATTGTGAAAGAATATGTAATGTATTATAACATCATCGTTATATGTGTACATTAATATCATATTAGCAGTTCAATGATATCACCAGAAGATATAATCTTGATATAAGTTTGCTTGCCTTGCTGATTGGGATATCACAAAGATAACACAGTAAGTAATAAATATCAACATGAGATATAAATTTGATAGCTTTCTGTTATGTTGTTCTGATCGGGACATTGTTCTAAGCGACTCACCCCTTGGTAATTGTTCATAATTGTCATATTTTGGATTAAAAGCAAAAACATTTTTCTAGTTCAGAAATGCATTTCAATCAGTGAGAATCAGTTCACTATATGAAAAAAAGTTATTATTTCGATTCTTATGCTAGTGGCTACCATTTCGAAGCGGTCAAAATTATCCACGACACCATTACTTGTCATTGGATTTAACTGAAACCGCTATATGATCTTATTAAAACAAATTATTCTTGCTCAAGAGTAATAGGAGGTTTTCAAGATCGTGATAAATTCATTTTTATATATGATCCACTTGAAGAAGAGCTGTTGGACTTGAATAAAACTAATAGGAATTTTTCAAGACAGAAAGGTTAGATAGAAGATCGCCATAAATCCAGTCTATTTAACATTGAAAAGTGTAACAATAAATAGGCGACAAAGGGTAAACAACAAGCCATAACTTTTTAAGTATTCGAAATATGTATTTGATGTCTTCAGTAAAGTTATTCGCAAAAGTAAGAGCTACAAATTTGCCAAAGGCATTATTTCAATACAATCACTTCCAAGAAAATTTATGGAAAAATCTCACTCTTAGGGGGATTAATCAGTAAAATCGCAGTACCTAAAGAAAGGCCATATTATATGCTTTAAATTCTCTGCAAATGCTATTGGCCCAAAATTATTCGTAATACATTGAATATTTTTGGTCTTATTTCTGGCTATGAGAAATGACCAGAGTTTACAATTTTCGCATTCGTGAACAGAAATAAGGCGATATTTCACCTACTTCGACCAGCAATAAAAAAGCAAACATACAATGTAACATTGTTTGCTCTCCAACTTTTCTCGACAAGACAGCATTGGATCTCATCTTTTCGCGGTATAATATGAGATGATATTTTCGCCAATGGTTTCGCAAAAAATCACAAAAATGAGTAGATACAGATCCTTAGAATTAAAATAAATTCTATAATGTAATATATTAATGGTTTTCAATGAACTTAATTTATCATGAGGTTCGAAGCTGCGAAATTAACACGCTTCCATACTGCTTTGTCAGCAAATTCTCGCAATTTCTTGAAAGATGAAAAGTTGTGTCCGAGCCTACTAAGGATGAAAAAGCTGTGCGATAAACTGCTTATCGTGAGAATGAGCGAATATTTTAACCTCTGAATGATAAAAATATTTCGTCCGCATTTAATGTTAAATATCTCTTTTGATAATAGTCTGATTTCAACAATCTATAGTTCGTTCGAAAGGTATTCGTATAAGCTTAATAATTGTTTAGTTACATTGTCAATTTCGGCAGCAAATTTCATAAAACTGGAAAAAACCCGATTTTTGCACCTTTAAACATTCATATCTTGGAAACTAAATATCAAAAACCATTTAATAGCGTTTTGTCTGGGTGATAGGCCTTGGTTTGGATAAGACCGGTTCAGCCATTGCTGAGAAACACGAATGAGAGTTTGTCCGTTATATACACATACACACACAGACATTGTCCCAAATCGTCGAGCTGAGTCGATTGGTATATAAGACTCGGCCCTCCGGGCTCGGAAAAAATCTTGAAAGTTTGAGCGAATTCTATACATTTTGTAAGAACTGTAAAAAATAAATACTTTGTCCAAAGAATATTCAGATTAATGACTATTAACGTGGCACACGCACATTTGGCGTTCGGGCAAACAACATTCGACCAATTAGCATTCGGCTAATTGACATTTGACCTAATGACTCATTCGGCTTATTGACCCTATCGGACAAACATCGTTCAGCGAAACTATCATTGGGCTAAATGGCCAAAAAACATTATGGGGGACTGAATATTGGTATGTCACAAATACATACCGTATTTAGAAAATAGCTGATCACTAGTGTCTGTTTATCATTTCGTCTTCCTTTCTGTAAATATGACCTTGCTAAAAAACATAAATCTTCAATACCATCTGAAAAAACGTCGATGCAACCCAGTGACTATGAAGAAGCTGCACTTAGTTGTGCAGTCCCCCCCCCCCCACAATTACTTTCCCTCGGCACCGTGGCACCGTTTGGGGCGCTTCGGAAGGCGATACGATTTTATGACCGAAACATTTCATTAACTCATCATCACTCCGCTTTTTGCAGTCCTTTTCTTCCGATTCGCTGAAAGACCGAAATTGCGCGAGTTCATTGCCTGAGGGATTTAATTGTTTTCCATGCTTCCGTACCCTTCTTCGCATCCTTATCCAGCCACCCTTCGAATGTCTGTGTGTTTCGCTAATTTGCTTGGCTTGTTTTTGTGTGCGCTGGGAAAAGTTTTGCTACCAACATTATTTTATTTCCGTCTAGTCACTGTCGATCATTGATGAAGTTTTGGCGATGTAAGCGCTTGACTGAGTACTCACCGGAATGGGTTTGGTGGAAAAAAAGCTGCCCTTTCTAAGAGTAAGGAAAATGTTCCCCTGATGAGCAAGGTGTTATACTTATGTTACGCTTCCTTCGTACTCTGGTCGAGCAATAACAGTTCGGAAAGTATGCCGAACCATGCGTTCATTCTTGACTCCGACTGGAGCTGTTGGTTCCACCCACTTGCTGCTGTCGGCGTAATAACAAATTTTACGAGTTCCGATCATACAATTTTTTATGTGCTCCCTTCTTTGATTGGCGCACTTTCTGGACCTTCCATCCATAAACCCACACAGCAGTCAGCGATACGGAACATAATCATCTCGAAATCCGTGGCTCTGGTCGAAAGCCATCATCGGCGCAGTCTGGGAAAATTCTTCCCTAATTAAATTTATGATACGGTTTTATTTATGTGAGTCGAACGTTTAATTTATTTGATGAATTATTATCATTATTTTCGCTACTGCTTACCGCTCCCGAGCTGCTGTTGTGGGTCCGAATGTCGGCGGGACCCTGGCACATCAGAAAATTTTACGAGAAAACGACGCGACGAGATGAATTAGTTGCGGAGGCGCAATAAAAACGCTAACTCGCGGATGGAAGAGCGGATTTTCCCGCGCTGTCTGACGGGAACCCCGGCTGGCGGACGAGTCCCCGATCGATCGGACGACGACGATGCATTGAAATTCAATGAGTTCGGGTGTAGTCGCGACCGTGCGAGTGCGAGAATTTTTTGGACGTCCGAATAATAACAAATATCGAAAAGAATCGAAGATCAATCTTAGCAGATGAGGAAAAGTGCGAAGGCAAAAACCGGCAGCTCGGGACAAGATTTTGATCCACAGATAAGAATCTTGATGTTATTTGGACGCGGCTGGCTTGCTGCATCAGACCAAAGCGCGGAAGGATTATAAATATTGATGATTTGTCCAAGCCTAAACGGAGAACGCGACGCGTGAGATCTGGTATGGTTCGAGACGTCGCATCGGAATGCGATACGGTCCGTGGGTTTTCTAATAGGTATCAAAGCAAGGCGGGTTCGAATCGAACGAGAACAAATCCCGGTCTCATCGTCTAGTGGACATAATTTTTGTCTTTGTCGATGCCGCCGGCCGGTTTCGAAAATTGATTCAGTTTAACCTGTCGTGTGATATACGGTGGAGATTCTCAGGATAGCTTGAGTTCATTTTCGTATAAAAAAGGTAATGCTAAAATGGGGCGATAAGTATCGATGTGTTAAACGATGCTATTATTATGGGTTCGAGTTACGCAATTTTCAAATTCTCGGGATCGGGTTGGATTTATATTTTAAAAAATATTAAAGTTTAAACTCAAGAATCTCTAGTAGCTTTTATCGTTAAATTTGACTAATATTTTTAATTTTTCTTTGATTTATACACGTCAACCGATATTAGTAAATTGATGATGTTGCTCTTAATCAGACACAGAAAAAGAATTTTGTAATTTCACATTTATATTCATGCACCAGTGGCGAATCCAAGGAAGGGGCCCTGGGCGTCTGTACCCACACCCTCCTCGAAATATTATACTTGTTGAGAAATGTTAAATGTTTCAATTGTAAAATTAAATAATTACGCAAATATATACTGAATTGAAACTATTTAATGGATTTTTAATTCCATACATTGATTGATAATTACAGGTTCATTAATTGAAGGACTATTGTTATTTTTATTTATTAACAAAGGTTTTAATCTCAAGGGCCGTCTCAGAAATATTGCACATTTGAAATTATTACAATTGTTCTCGTGTACGCCCATGTCGTTGTCGCTAGAGAAGTTTTGGTTTTCACTGCTAGTTGTGTTTGATGCTTCTTGTGTTTCTGAGTGACCTTGGCATATCTATCTTTTTTGCCTTTCTCATATAGAAAGGTTAGGCATTCACTCTGAACACCCTGAATCTAATCCCGGCCCGCAGGGCCGTGTGACATATACCATTCGACTCAGTTCGTCGAATTCGGCAAACGTCTATGCATGTGTTTTTATAGTAAGATTTAAACAGCTTCAAAAGCCCGGCCTGTAGTGTATTGGTACTGTGTAGGATTCACGACTCACGTTCGTGCCTAACCACTAAAAACAATCCTTACTGTTTGCGCCATTCTTCCCCACGGAACTACGTCATCGTATTACTTCGTAGGAGGATAGTTGTGCTTTCGTCGCATCTCCTTCTTCTGCTTTATCTCGGAGCCTCACTTGGTTCATGGAATGGCTCGATCTATGAGCTTTGATTTAACTCTCGACTCTTCTCTTGCTTCTTGTCTTCATCTTTACGTCGTCATTTAGCTCTCGTCCTTGTGAGCCGTTTAGGCACTGATTCCTTGAGCCATTTAGCTTATGTTTCCGCGAGTCATTCAGTTCCCGACCATATCACGATCTACTCGGATAGTCCCCAACGGTAAACTCACCATACTCCGACCGATAGTTCCTCGACAAAGGAATTTACCCCGACACCGATACCCGCTTGCTTGAGCCATTTAGCTCCTAGCTTTATTGAGATCAACTCGGATATTATCCTACTCCGAATGAGAGCTCCCCGGCAATGGAATTTCTCTCAGTGCCGATGTTTGTTTTGTGAGCCAATTATCCCAATTTTCGTCACGATTCTGTCGGGTAGTCCACGGCGGCGTATCTACCCTACTGTGAATTCCCCGGCGGTAGATTGCTCCCGATACCGATGTACCTTTGTGTGAGCTGTTTAGCTCTCTGCTTCGTCTACTCGGTCTAGTCCCCGGTGGCGGACCTAGCCTACTCAACGGGCCAGCCAGTAGGTGCTGAGGTCCGTCCAGCGATTCCTGGTGGAGCGTAGCTTCCGGTTCACTGGAGCCCCAACGACCCACTGCTAGCTATTCAACACGGTCTACTCGGTTTAATCCCCGGCGGTGGATCTAGCCTACTCACGAACTACCCGGTAGGGTGTCGAGGTCGGTCCGGCGAGTCCCGGTGAAAATATACATCCGGTTCACTAGCGCCCCGACGACCCAAACCCGGTGCTAAGTCGCGTACTACTCAACTGGTCCCCAGCGGTGGGCCTAGTCTAAACCGTCGGAAAGTTCCCCGGCGGCGGAATTTCTGTCGAAACCCGATTTGTGGCTTCACTGCGACATTCTAGCCAATGCCACAACTTTGTTGGTACGTTCGTCACTTCCTCTGCAGCTCGGAGAGTATTCCAGTAACCACACTGTTGACAGCGTCCAGGTATGCTCGTCGTGGCACATCTCTTCGGCGATATTGTCCACATCAGGTATACCCCTACGAACTTCTTCGAACCTAGGGCATTCGAAGACCACATGTTCCAGTGTCTCTTGCACGTTCGCACACTCCGCAAAGGGCAAAGGGGTGACGAAGCATCTTCAAACCGATGCAAGTACTTCCGGAAGCATCCGTGCTCGGACAAAAACTGCGTCAAATGGAAGTTCACCTCTCCATGCTTTCTATGCATCCAAGCCGACACATTTGGGATGAATCGGTGAGTCAACTTTTCCTTCTCCGTGTTGTCTCACTTCTGCTGCCACTTAGCCACCGAGTCCGCTCGGACCAGTCTCCTTGCATTAAGTGCATTTCTCCGGTGGTAGCATTACACGTTCTCGGCCAGGGTGATGCAGATGGGGATCATCCCGGCGATAACGCATACTGTCTCCATTGTTCTGCAAGCACTCGCGACTCGTACGGCCATCAGCCG
Organism: Topomyia yanbarensis; assembly: GCF_030247195.1. Lineage (NCBI taxonomy): Eukaryota > Metazoa > Arthropoda > Insecta > Diptera > Culicidae > Topomyia > Topomyia yanbarensis. The sequence continues at coordinate 337,733,623 of NC_080671.1, forward strand.
GAATGTCCTGTTCAGCTTTCACGGCTCCGCTTGGTTTTCAGCGCAGCATCCCAGGCAAGAACCCCGTATCGGAGTATCGATGACGAAACAGTGGATAGCAGACGTCTCCCGACACGTCCATTGTCTCCGTCACAGACACCTCCTCTTCTTTAAGTGTCTCACCCATCACCGTTAGTGACACGTCGTCCGCGAAACTCTCGATTTTCACGTTCCTGGACATCCGCAGTGCTAAGACCCCATCACACATCCCTTTCCAAAGAGTTGGACCGAGAATGGAGCCCTGAGGAACGCCCGCTGTGCATTGACTTCTGCCCTTCGCTCGTCTCGTACAGCAGCACTCTACTCAGGAAGTAGCTCTTCAGGATCAGGCATAGATAGTCGGGAACCCTCTTTCTGTGCAGAGCTGCAGCAATGGCTTCCCAGCTGGCGCTGTTAAGGACATGCTGAATAGAGTTACAAGTTGGCAGCTAAAATGTCTGCTGTCGTTTCTGCTTCTTCTTTTTATTTCATCGTCAAAATCAAAACATTGCATTGGCGCGCAAGACAAAATCGTTTGTAACTCAAATGTCTTATCTCACATTGCTTAGAAATTGTATCACTGTATGTAAGCATGCTAGCACATGCAGATGAATAGATTCTCCTCGCGGAATTTCGATTCGTTTGGGAAATTTGTACCTTTTCATTTTTCAAAACAAATGAAACACGTGGTACAAAAATCAGTCAGCTGATTGCTGAACGATATGCTTATGTACGTACCATCTTCTATCGGTATAGTACGTTCTAGCTGCACACAGATGCTGAACCTAACCCGAACATAGCCGAACATAACCGAAGCTTTGTTGTGGAGGAGTTGCCTGAGTGTATCCAGCAGGCATATGGGCCTATACGAGGCCAGATCGCCAGGTGGCTTCCATGGCTTCGGCAGCAACACCAGCCTCTGGACCTTCCACGTTTCGAGGAAGTTGCCTTCATTTAGACACTTCTACAGCACCGTCCTGAACATGTCCGGATATGCCAGGATCGCAGCTTTCAATTCCATCCGGACCGGGAGCTTTCTTTGATTTCAGGCGCTTTGATGCTTCTGCGAGCTCGTCGTTAGTCACTTGCCGATCCTCCGTGTTTGATCCTTCTTCGTTGCTGTACGGTGTCGTTGGTCAGATAGTTGGATCGTGCTTTGGGAAGACCCTCGACGATTATTTTCAGGTTGCTCGGGCACAGTTCGGCTGGCGTCGTCGAGCCCTTCATTTTCATGGCGAACGACTCGCTATACGCCGCCCCAAGGATTGGCGTCTACTTCTCGGCACAACTCCTTGTGGCAATCTGATTTGCCAAGTCTGATCTCCATATTAAAACGTCCTAGCTTCTCAAAACGTTTCCTTGCGCTCTTCCCTATCTAGATCCGATATTACTCTGGCTCTGAGACAAGCAGCGGGTAGCGTACTAAGCGTATCATTCCACCAGTAAGCTGGACACCGTTTATTGCGTAGTTCCAGTTTTCACTGCATTGTGGCGTCACAAGCCGCCACAATCCTTCTCGTTAGGTCAGCCGAAGTGCTTCAACGAAGATGTCTTTGTTGAAGGTTTTCGTCTTCCACTTTCGCTCACCGGTCATCCTTCTGCTTACCGCAGCAGGGTTGTGTTGACCGATACGGTAGTGAATCGCCTAGTGGACACTATGCGTATACGTTTCGAATACTCTCCAATCCACGTTCGTCGTCAATGAAGGACTACAGAATGTGACGTCGATGATAGACTCCCTCCCGTCTCTCCGAAATGTGCTAACAGAACCTCTTGTGTTGGTTACTCTACTGCCCCACTCCACAGCCCAGACGTTGAGGTCACCACCAATTACTACCGGCTTCCGACCGATCAACTGTTCGGTTAACTGCTCCAGCATTAGGCTAAACTGCTCTACTGTCCACCATGGAGGAGCGTAACAGCTGCACACGAAGACGCCGTTGATTTTGACTATCACGTAGCCATCGTATCAGCATTCTATCACTTTTTGTATGGGGAATCTGCCCATTACCTGTATCGCACCTGTTCCCGATCTATCGGCCACCCAGTTACCGTTATCAGAGGGGACTTGATATGCCTCTGCAATCAAAGCGACATCACACATCGTTTCTGTCGTAGACTGCCACAACAGTTGCTGTGCGGTGTAACAGTGATTCAGATTTATCTGAGTTATCTCCATTACCGTTGGCCTGCAATCGCCTTCTTATAGGCAGGGCATTTAAAGCCACCCATCCTATGGTCGTTTCCGTCCACTGTGGTGCAAAGCAAGCACTTCGGCCTCGGCGTGTAATCTCTCGCAAGATGGCCCGTCTCTCCGCATTTCCAGTACATCCCGGATCTATCCGGGCCTTTGCAAACCCCCACCAAATATCCAAAGCCCAAACACTTGAGTCATATCTCCGTTTGTTTATTTACTCATGGGGGACTCTCAGTAGGCATCTCGACCACCAACCGTAACTTTGCCCACTTCCAGTGCCTTATCGGCAGTGGCTATCGGTAAACGAAACATCGCTGTCTGCGTTCCTCCGTATCCCTTCTTGAACCGGATCGTCATGTGCACCTCGGCCAGGTTACACTGTTGCTTCAGTGCGCCTCTCAGCTCGTCTTCCGTCGTGATTTAATCAAGATCCTTGCGCGCAATCACCATCTCCGGGTTTAGGGCTTTAACTTCTGCCTTTTCACCCATCGATTTGGTGATAGTTTCCTGCAAAGTCAAACTACTAGTCGTGGGATTCTTCTTCAACTCGAAGAGCATCTAGCCTTTTTAGGTACGCCTGAATCTTACCACGTTTTCCCCCAAATCTTTCAGATCCGGGTCCTCTCTGACCTTCTTGAGTAGCGCTGCATACGTCGTCGCGTCATTGGCTTTGACGAACACGGCTTCTTTCTTTGGCGCCTTCTAACGAGCCGAAGGTTTAACTTTTCTCTTCTGCTCCCCTTTTCGATCCTCCTTCTTTTATGCTCTTTCACGCGTTTCTCCTTCCGACTACAACGGTACTCCAGCTTTCTCTCTGTCGGGTGATGTTCTTTCCTTCGGCGGCAACAACGTCCTCGAGTTTTCTCCACTCCAATCTGCTTCTCCTTATCCGGTTTTGGGGTGAAGGGTAGTAGCCCTAGCCGACGCCAATGCTCGCTCAGCTACATCTACCCTCCGCGTTGCCGTGTCATACTCCTTCACGGCAGACAGGCCTTCCGGATTTTAATGACCATCTCCTTAATGTCCTTATGGACATTGTTTCTCGCGTCTACAAGCTTGATGAGCTCCTCTAGCAGGCACTTCGCTGCCACTACTTTTGACGTTTGTGGAGCGTAAATCATCCCGCTCAGCTCTGGCTGTTATTAGCGCTGCTAATGCTGTTGCTTCCCCTCCTCCTCCTGCTCTTGATGCATGATTTCAGCTACTATTGGTGGAGGTAACCTCACCAAACTACCTCTTGCGAACGGATTCGCCGCGCCTGTTCCGTTTGTGTTGGTTGCTTTGTTTTGTTCCGTTTTATTGGGTTCCAACTCCGGGCCGCTATCCCCACTCGTTGCACATAGTCGCCTCTCGCGAAGTGGTTTATCGTGCGGATGAAGGCTTCGTAATCGTCAAAATCAATGAAGTCTTCTTCTGCAGTCGATTTCGAACCCACAACATTTATGGTGAGTTCATGCTGTGTTTACTATTAAATAGCAGCGATATGAAAAAAGATAAGTGAAATAACAAGTTATAGAGAATGTTAATGGGGATCAAATGAACAATAGTAACAAAAAATTAATTGATTAATAATTAGCATAATTAGAAAACTCCTCAAAAACGTTAGTTTTGAGTTATTTTGTTAGTAAAAAGTCATTTAATACCCTTAACTAAAAGATATTCGTACATACAGCGATAGGAAATTTTCTCAGCTTTTCAATGAAAACCTGGAAATAACGATATAAAGCATATTTTCTAGATTAGAGTCTTTTAAGCACTTGCAAGTCGAGTCCAGAAAAAGTTTAGCAATAAATTTACAAAAAAAATGAGAACAGATAGGAATATGATGTTCAAGAACAAATTATGAATCATCCTAAAACCCAACTTTTTGATAAATGATATTGCTATAATCATACTTCATTATTTTGAGAAAATTATCAAAAACCTCCTCAAAAACACCAACTTTAAACTACTTTATAACTAAAAGGTAATTAAAACTAATTTACTGAAGGATATGAGAACACCATTTAATAGAAAATTTTCTCACGTTTAGAATGGGACTGAAAGTATTAAAATACAAAGTATACTTTTTGAGTTCGAGGTAGTTGAAAAGAAATAAGTTTTCTACACAAAAAGTTCAATAACTCTCTAACGGTTGAGATTTGCTGGTATGTGTAGAACAATTTTTTTCTCCAAATATGTCAGCCAATCACCCCTCGAGGGGTTCTTAACCATGAACCAAACACCCTGTATTTGCGGGTGATTTAGATAATTGCCCAAATTTTTCATGCGGGAATTTCGGTAAGCCGGAAGTTGCCATCTAGAATTTTAAAATGACGCCGACCGTTTGTCTGCTACTCGTCAAAACCATTCCGAAAATACTCATGTTGATTGAGTTGTAGAGAATCTCGCTAAGCCGGAAGTCGCCATTTGGGATTTGAAAATGGCGCCAAAAATCAATTTTCATGGAAAACCTTGAGGGGAAGGTGCAGATTTATTTATTTCTGGCACATACTCGTCAAGACCATTCCGAAAATACCCATATTGATTGGGTTACAGCGAATTTTGTTAAACCGGAAGTCACCATCTTTGATTTCAAAATGGCGTCAAAAATCAATTTCTGGCACCTACTCTTCAATAACATTCCTGTAACCCGACTCTACTCGGCTAGTATGTTACATCCATGGGATGGTTCACCACTCTACTTCTCCGTAGGCGACTCCGGCGAAATGAGACGAACTCCCGAGTCGTCAGCCTGGAAGTATCAGGAATACAAAATTCTGCCAAAAAATTCAAGCTCAAGAGCGTGCGCACTGTTGAAAGTCTACTTTTACCGCACCAAACCCTCGACACGGAGGAATTGGCGCAATTCTACCCGCATATCCACGGACTGCCCATTGAATCATATAGCGACGCAAGACCACGTATACTGATCGGAATGAAGCACCTAGGAGTCAGTGTAGTGCTTAAGACCAAAGAGGGTGGATACGATGAACCAATTGCAGTAAAAACACGGCTAGGATGGACAGTTTGCGGCGGATGGAAGCTCCATGAAACCCTTGCTGCTGGACAATGTGCGTTTCATGTGTCTGTAGATGCAGAACACTCCGAAGAGAACTTGCATCGAGCCGTGAAGGCCTATTTCGCATTGGATAGCCTAGGCATCACAAAATCCGACAATTCTATCTTCCGAAGATCAACGTGCTGAGAATATCTTGAAGTCTCGTACCTAACTTGTTGGCAATCGCTATCAAACTGGTCTACTTTGGCGCTACGAAGATATCCGTCTACCTGATAGCCGAGAAATGGCTCTTCGTCGACCCCAAAGCCTTATTACACGAATGGACAAAGACCCGTTCTTAGCGGAGGCACTCCAACAGATGATTTCCGACTACGTTGCGAAAGGGTATGCAAGGAAACTTAGCGACGACGAACTCAGACAAACGTTTCCGCGCGTCTGGTATCTTCCTGTGTTCCCGGTAACAAACCCGAATAAGCCCGGAAAAGTGCGATTGGTTTGGGACGCGGCGGCCAAAAGTTTCGGGATCTCATTGAACTCCGCTCTGCTAAAAGGACCAGATTACCTTTGCTCGTTATTTGCTATTCTGCTTCAATTTCGAGAAGGGCGAATAGGCCTAGCTGGGGACGTGCGCGAGATGTTCCACCAGATACGTCTCCGTGACGAAGACCAACAGTGTCAACGCTTTTTCTGGACCGACAAGGACGGCAATTTGGCGACCTACGTCATGAGCGTGATGACGTTCGGTGCCTGCTGTTCGCCTAGCAGTGCGCAGTATGCGATGACTTTAAACGCTGAACGATTTTCTCACGAGTTTCCTACAGCGTCGAAGGTTATAATAAAGCGACACTACGTTGATGACATGCTGGTTAGCACTAATTCGGAACAAGATTCCATTCGCATTGCACGTCGCACTATGTACACTCTCGAGGTGGTTTTGAAATCCGCAACTGGATCAGTAATTCCAAACGGGTCTTAGGGTGTTTAAAACAAGATAAGACCGACGAGAAATATCTGGATCTCTCGCTCGAATTGTCCACCGAAAAAGTGCTTGGGATGTGGTGGTGTACGGAAAAGGATGTTTTCTCTTACAAGGTTGGACGGAACCGTTATGACAGCGCATTATTGTCAGGTCAACGATGCCCCACGAAATGTGAGGTCATCCGTGTATTTATGACGATATTCGATCCCCTTGGTTTGATCGCTCACTACCTTATGTATCTTAAAGTTCTGCTGCAGGATATCTGGCGTTCCGGTACCCAATGGGACGAAGAAATCAATGACGATTTGTACAACAAATGGAAAATTTGGTTAGCAGTCCTTCCGCAAGTCGAGCACGTTCAGGTTTCACGTTGCTATCAACTGCGTACACCTCCAGTTGATAGCGTGGAGTATTCATGTTTCAGAATTGATCACTCAACTTTAAGGTGTGCCAACAGACCTCGGAACATCAATCCATCAATCCAAAACGACAATGGACAAACACGGTCTTCGAAGGATGCCGTCGAAGTACAGCTGCATACTTTCGTACATGCTAGTGAGAATGGGATGGCGGCCGCAGTGTATCTCCGTTTCATGCATGCTGGAGAAGTTGAATGCCGCCTCGTAGCAGCCAAAACCAAAGTGGCACCATTGAAGTACCACTCTATCCCTAGGCCGGAGCTTCAGGCGGCTGTAATTGGTGCTAGGCTTGCTCAAGCAATCGAAGAGACACTTTCTATACCAATCAACATTTACTGGTCAGACTCCAGAGATGTGCTGTGCTGGATACGCTCAGATCATCGCAGATACTCGCAATTCGTCGCCTGCCGTGTAAGTGAGATTCTTGAAACTACCGATGAAAGGGAATGGCGATGGATCCCAACCAAGCTTAACGTTGCAGACGACGGAACTAAGTGGACGAGACAGCCAGATCTAACTCCAGAAGCAAGGTGGTTCAATGGTACCGAGTATCTGAAAAGCCCAGAAGTCGATTGGCCACATTCAACGATTGTGACTAACGCTACCGAGACCGAGCTCCGTCACCGTTTACTATTTCACCACATTGAACCAACACCAATCATAAGCGTCGTCGATTTCTCTAGCTGGAAGCGGTTAGTCCGTGTAGTTGCACTTGTCCAGCGTTTTTTGGCTAACTGCCGCCGCAAGCTACAAGGCGAGCGAATCCGCACAGCACCACTTTCCATGGAAGAACAACGTGGTGCCGAGGAGTATATCCTGCGTCTTACTCGGCGTGAAGCGTTTCCCGTAGAAGTGAATTTACTTACTGAGTACCCTCAAAAACCACTTCCCAAAGTGAGCCAACTGTACCAACTGACGCCATGCTTGGATGACCGCGGCATAATGCGGATGCGAAGTAGGATTGCTGCTTGCGATTTCGCTACGGAGGATGCTAAAAGTCCAATACTTCTTTCTCGTAATCACCACATAACCACTCTTATTTTGCAACACTACCACAACAAATACCACCACCAAAATCATGAAACCGTGATCAACGAGATACGGCAAAAATGCTACATTTCTCGAATCCGTGTCTGCTATCGAACAATACGCAGTAACTGTCAACGCTGTAAGAACGAAGCCTCATTGCCACGGAACCCGATCATGGCTGATCTTCCTGCGGCCAGACTAGCTGCATTTTCCCGACTCTTCACACACGTGGGCGTAGATTATTTTGGGCCAGTAGAAGTCGCCCTTGGAAGACGAGTGGAAAAACGCTGGGTTATGCTTGCCACCTGCTTGACAGTTCGCGCAATCCACCTCGAAGTAGTCCTCTCACTTACCACTGATTCGTGCATCATTGCCTTCGAAATGGCTTTGCGCGGCGAGGTTGTCCCAGGAAAATTTATAGTGATCGGGGTACAAACTTTGTTGGAGCCAGTAAGGAGCTAAAAAAGCTAGTTGAGGAGATAGATCAGGGAATGATCACAAAGGAGTTTATAAGCCCAGATACTGAGTGGGTATTTAATCCGCCTTTGACACATGTTCCGATTGATGATGATTCCGCACCCGCTCTTACCCCGAATCACTTCCTGCTGGGAGCCTCGAACGGTATGAAGCCACTTTGTCTGTTGGACGATAGTGGTGCTGCGCTCCGACAAAATTGGCGTACATCTCAGATTCTCGCGAACCGATTTTGGAAGAGGTGGTTATCCGACTACCTGCCAGAAATTACGAGGAGGACAAAATGGTTCGTCCATACGGAACCAATTGCTGTTGGTGACGTTGTGGTCATCGCTGACAATAAGCTACCCCGGAATTGCTGGCCCATGGGAAAGATTATCCAGACCCATGCTGGCAAGGATGGCCAGATACGATCGGCTACAGTGCGGACAGCTGTAGGCGTGTACGAGCGACCCACTTCGAAGTTGGTAGTATTGGACGTTCGGCGCGAGAAGTAGTAAGCCAACCTGGAGGCTGGCGTACCCGGGGGGAGTGTTACCCGACTCTACTCGGCTAGTGCGCACCTTGCTATTCCAACACATTGGCCCTCGCACACTAAGTCAGTCAACGACGGAGCACACCTGGAGGTGACAGGTAACACCTTGGGACGAGTGTCAAACTGTCATCGCAGTGAGTAAGCAAAAATATTCCCTTGATCCCAGTGTTTGAAGCTAATTTCTATAAAGTAATTATAATTAGATAATTGAATTTAAAAGTAACTTAAGCTAGTGTTTAAAAGTACCTAAATATCTGCCTTATTTCTACACACAAAATCGGTTAACATTAATAGCCAGCTCATTAGCAGTATTATCCATTCGCTCGTTGCTACGATTCGCTTATCGACCAAAAACCCGTCAGAATTCCCTGATCGCATACGTATAGACGAAAGGCAGACGAGGACTAAACGAAAATTATAATTTGTTGACTTTGGTCAACCGTTTGACAGAAGGTAGTTTCCGGAATCGTAATCTCCCGTTACAAAACCCTAGCGTTTTATTGGGGATTACGATTCCGGAAACTACCTTCTGTCAAACGGTTGACCAAAGTCAACAATTCCGAAAATACCCATATTGTTGGGGTGCGGGCCATAAGGAGTCTCTTCCACCTTTCCGAAAATCTTTTAAGTCTTTTGCTGAGAGTTTTTTACGCGTATTTTCGAATTAACGCGGTTTTTTAAGCGGATTTTCCAATTAACGCGGTTTTTTACGCGTTTTTACGAGGTACGTATCCCCCGCGTAAAAAACCTAGGTGTACACCAGTTTTCATTATTTTGTCACAACTTTGTATGGAGAGGTGCCACTGTGCTGAGGAGCGACTGCGTACAAAAAATGGAACAAGCTCATTCGAAAATTGGGGTAATGAGCTTATTTTAACATTTTTCCAATTATTACGCATTAGTTCAAATGGCATGGTGATAATTGGGGTAATCAATTCGAGTTGTTGTTGCCACGAGTTTTTTTATGTTTGCAGACCATTTTTTATTTTACTGGTTGTGAGGGATGAAGCTAAGATATCGATGTGAATTTATATGCTTCTATCGCTTCTTATATGTACAATACATACTGGAATTTGCTAGAGAACCACTAAAGATCAGTTCAGATACTCTTCGGCCTGCGATCGATAATTCGTCAAAAAAGTGCCAGTATGCTTCAAATTCCAAGCACCTCCGACATCCTTCCTCTAAGTTCGTAAATGGTGAAAATCCACTCACGAAATGGAAAACCTCCGCGATAAAACCACGGACAGAAAGATTCATTAAGGTACACTGGCTCGTTAAAGTTAGGTCCGTTTTGTGGGTTAGTTCTCGTTCCAAAGTGTATGTAATTATTAAAATAATTATTTAATTATAATCACAAATACATATAGTCGGAATTATATTGCTTCTGGTTGGGCATCGAAATGAAATGGAGATGGTTCTTTAAAGTGCATACTAGATGGGAGGAACTGTGCACTTTAACAGTCTCCTCCTGATGATAGGATACTTCTTGATTGGTGGAAAAGTCTCTTCCAGAAAGCTCACTTATAGTGGCAATGCTATTCGAATGTTTCTTAGTTTACACACTTTACTCACACGCAATCTCGTACCCTCTGTATTGAGTTAGTCCTATAAGATAAACGGAAGTATTTTTTTTATCAACGAGAGTTCACTCGCGATTATACACGACCACTCTGACCACCGCGTGTTCGAAGCAGCGCGGTTTTAATTTATGAGCGTGGTAAAAGTGCAACGTATCCATCATTCGCCAGGCGCAGTGCAGTTCTCAAAGTGGATCCTCAGCGGCGGCGGCGGTAGCGTGAGTAACATTCGTGTGTACAAACTCATATCAACTGCCGCCTTTATAGGATGCGCACTCCGACCACTCATTAGTTGATTAGTACATGACTGCTTGCGCTTGTATTTTTTTTTCTAGAGGATAGTGGGCGCAGGACTAATCGTTGCGGACAGCGTAATCGTACTCGCCTCGAGTAGAGTTAGGTCCTGAACTGATATTTCGTCGAAATTTCAAAAATCTTGTTAAAATTTTGATATGATTTCAGTATAAAACAAAAAGTTTCAAAATGTTCGCTCTGAAACACTATGCACCGTAGCACTGCAGCGACCAGCATCTCTAATTAATGCCTTATCATTGGGCTGGCTGGCTTCCTTTCCCCGAGATGAAGCATCCTTTTCCCTCGCAGCATATCAGACAAAATACATGTGCTACCGTAAATTGCCACTGGCGAAGAACAAGAAGATGACGGGCCGAAAGCGATTTGTATGATGGATTTGTATGACGTTGATTTTTATTCTTCGAGCGGATTTGCGCTCTCTTCTGGGCAAATGTAATGAAATGAAATGAAATGAAATTACTGCCCATTGGATGGGCGGGTAGGGGGAACCGGTGGAAGCAGACAGCTGAAGTGCGGTGGGATAAGCCGTGAAAAATGAGATAAGAGAGATAAATGATGGCAATCAGTGTTGGATGTGAGTGTTGTTTCTTTTAAAAATCGTTGGCAAATATTGCCCTTCGATGGCAACCGACGGCTCCTTTGAAGCTTGGCGATCTCGGTAATCGACGGAACAGTGGAAGATTTAAGAATGAAGAGTAGGCTCATTCATAATTTGATGAATCTGGATTCTGATTTCGATAGCGTGTTCGGCACAACAGGTATTATGAAGTTGAATAAATTTGTCGATAGAACAATAAGTACGCAGAGCAGGTATCCTCACACCAAAGGCTTTTCCATGATTCCATCATTCACCGTCAAGTGTCCAATTCCATCATTAATTAACCTTAGCTGCTGTTGCTCCCTTCCACATCCCACATCTATTCGTCGTGAAACCTTCCTAATCTCACTCGCGTAGTAAAGCAATTAGCAGCAAAATAATCATTAGCATCAGCCAATTCAGCCGTCGGAAAGATTATCTCGATTCAAGCATTTTCATCTGCACTCCTGATGAGATGTATTTCCTTAATGAAAATGTACCCGGAAACGATTCGAAACGATGAAACATTCGGCGAGGGTCGGAAGGTGCACGGTCTCAACTCAAATGGCCATTTATCATGGTGGCATTCGTCGATATGGGTAATACCCTGTCATTCCTGGCAGACCCGTTTAGATGTGAATGGTCACTAAATGGCTGGAGCATTTTTCTATTTTTACCGTGACTCTGGTCTGAACATCATCACAATTGATTAAAATGAGACATTATTATTCCAGTCTCCATCGTACCTGACACAATTAGGTCGAGAACAAATCTAACAATTTCGATCGGTTCAAAAATTACGATCATCACTTATTGTTTACTTTCCGTGATGGCATGGCGCTAACCTCACACAAAGACCGCTACTCTTTCACTCCCTGATGAATGGACGCTCGTGCCCTACTCGACACCTCACCGCTCCGCCACCGTCTTCTAACGCCCAACAAACGCGTCTGGTAATGAGTTTAATGAAACGCTTTTTCATTGTATACATAACCATAAATGAAAAGCATTATTATCTTCCCTCGCTACGTTGTTGTTGTTGTTGTTATTGTGGTTTGAATTTCGCCACACATGAGCACTCAATAAAATCTCCCGCACGAATCACGGCTCAACGCCTCGCTTCCTTGCTTGTTGTCCGTTGATTTCCCGGCCCTCTGATGGCAGAATCCGGCGCGTATCGCGATGACCTGAAAACGCCGAGTCACAGTCGGTTCATTCATCTTTCGTGGACTGCATGTTACTGCATTCCCGGCTCGTCACGTGCTCGGTGGCAGCCTGCTGGCTCACGCGAATTATGAATAGAGCAACTTACTTATTTGAATTTATGACAAGTTTCGTAATATTTATACTCTACATCCGTTTTTAAAAGCTTCCTTCAACCAACCAAATAGAACATTGTCCTTCTGGTTCAAGTCCATTTTCGGTCGGATTCATTGAAAGGTCACGATCGTGTGAGGAAGCTGACACTGTTGCAACACACTTCATTCATTACGCCAAGTAATTCAGGTACCGTGACTTGCGCTGAATAGGCGTAAAGTTCACGCTCTGACTGGGCGGAAATTGAATCAATTTTGAACGCATCACTTTGGTCTAGGGCGGCTAGGGAAGTTCTTCATCTCATTCATGGCTGAGCGTGGCGAACGTGTGAGGCTGAACAGAGAATAGAAAGAGAGATTAACTTGTAGACTAGCCCTTTTATCTCGACACTGCGTCAGTGATTTCGTCATTATTAAAACAAACTATCCTTTTAATTATTGCGATTGAAGGCGATGAGTCTGGAGAATTGGGTTTGAATTTTTTGTTGTCCGGCTATATTGAGAGATAAAATGGGCTATAACTGAAATGAATTTAAGTACAGTTATTGGATTTCTGCTACAGAAAAATGACAACTAGAGTAAAGAGCCTATTATGGCACCATTAGGGAGAGTGCCGCACTATTTCATTAATTAGTCTGCCCACAATCTACGAAATTGCAAAAATTACCTGAAAACACTCAAGGTTGTATAATTTTCATTCGCCTGAAATTCTGCCTTATGCACTATGGTTTTTTGCACGGTTTTTACACGGCTTTTTTACATGGTTTTCGCAAAAATATTCTAAGTCCTTTTGAGGGCAAGAGCCTTAGACGATTTTTGAGAATTTTTTTGCATGGATTTTGCAATTAGCACGGTTTATACTTTTATTCTAAGACCTTTTGAATGCACAAAATTTAGAAGATTTTTGGAAAAGGCGATCTTGAAGATTCCTTATGGCCCACACTCCAACAATCTGGTTGTTTTTGGAACAGCATTAACGAGTAGACGCCAAATGTCCATGTCTGAGGCAATTTTGAAAACCAAGATGGCGACCTCCGGTTCAGTGGCATTCTCCAAAACCCAATCAATATGGGTATTTTTGGAACGGGATTGGCACCAAATATCGATGTCTAAGGCCATTTCGAACATCAAGATGGCTACTTCGGTTTAGCGAAATTTTCAATTGCCAATGCAATGAGAATTTTTTTAATTACATTGATTAATAGATACTGTATGTCAATTCCGGAAGTCATGTTTTAATCCAAGAGTGACTTTTAGTTTAGCGGGCATCTCATTCATCTTAAAATGCAGCAAGGGAGGGGGGGGGGGGGTGTTGTAGATATGAATATTTTTTGTTTAGCCTTACTTTAGGTAAAGCAGGGCGTCCAGGTCTCCGCTGTCCCGATGACTCGCGACTAGTGGAGTCTCGTCACGATCTACTCAGTCTAGTCCCCAAAGGTTAATCTAGCTGACGCTGACGGTGAGTTCCCTGGCTAAAGAAGGTCTCCCAATACTGATTGTTATTTGGTTTTCGCTGCATTTCTAGCGGAATAACCGGTGGGGTGCCGTGGTCGGTCTGGCGATTCTAGATGGAGCATGGTGTCCGGTTCGCTGCCGTTTCGACGACCTATAATCGGTGTTCTGTTGCAGCCTGTTCGACTAGTCCTCGGCGGTGGATCTAGCTTATTCATGCGGAGAGTTCCCTGGCGTTGATTGCTCTCCCGAAACTGTTGCTCGATGTCCATCACGCCGTTTCAGCTGTAAGACGGTTATGATCTATATCATAACTCAATTGACTGCGTTCCACGTCCTTACGTCGCTTGTCATTCTGTAGACTACATTATCCGGGTTGATGTCCGGTCCTCCCGTTTTAAATAGCTCCCTGCACGTCGCATCAAACCTCGGTCATTCGAAGACCACATGCTAAGGTATCTTCTCGACGTTCTCACACTCCGGGCACAATGGTGACGTTGCGTACCCGAGCCGATGATGATACTTGCTGAGGTGTTTCAGGTGGAAGGTAATCTCTCCGTGCTTTCTATTGACCCACGTCGACAGGTTTGAGATGAGCCGGTAGGTCTAGTTTCCTTTCTCCGTATTGTTCCATCCCTGCTGCCACGACATCATCGAATCGATTCTCCTCATCTATCTCACGTTTCTGGCGTATCATTTATTGTAGCACTTGATATCCTTCGTCGGGGTGATGCAGATGGGGATCAGTATCGACAACGAAACACTAGATAACGTACCGACTTTTCTCAGGTACAATCAAAGTGGTTGTTAAAGCTCAACCGGTCATCGATTATCACTCCCAATTGCTTCAGTGCACGCTTCGATGCAATCACGTGCCCTTCGAAGGTGATCTGAACCGCTTTCCAGTTGCTGACCAACAACACATCCGTCTTGTGGTGAGCTATCCAGCTCTCGATCGCGTCTATTGTATCCGTCACTGACACCTCCACTTATCAGAGTATCTTACTCATCACCGTTAGTGTCACGTCGTCCGCGAAACGCACTTTCCCGGACAGCCGCAGTGTTAAGACCACATCGTAAATCCTGTTCCAAAGCGTTGGACTGGTAATGGAGCCCTGAGGAACGCCCGCTGCGACTCGCATTGACTTCTGCCCTTCGTTCGCATAGAAGTACTCTACTCTGGAAGTAGCTCTTCAGGATCTGGCTCATTCTTCTGTGCAGCGCTACGGCATTAGCCTGTACGAGGCTGACTTTAACAGTAACACCAGCTTTTGTACCTTCCACATTTCGAGGAAATTGTCATCATCTAAATACTTCTGCAGTAGCATCCTGAACATGGCCGGATATGCCAGGATCGCAGCTTTCAGCGCCACGTTTGGTATACCATCCGGACCGGGGCTTTCTTTGATTTTAGTCGCATCGACACTTTTCTGAGCGCGTCGGAAGTCGCGAAGTAGCCGTCGACTGAGTAAGGCGTCAAAATGTTTCGTCCGGAATTTTGCGAGAGAAAATTTTTTCCAATAAGATTTGACACATTTATAGAATGTGCTTGGTGTTACAATAAATCTGGCCATCAGCGATGAAAACGCCGTGGATGCCGAAATCCGTTTCCCATGTTTGATCCGTATTGCCACGGGAAAAACCTTTCTTTGAGAAGCGCGGTGATCTGCTTTAATTATTCTATTCCGAGAAACCGTGCCTACCAGAAGAAGTTCTTTTCAGTGTTGTGAATTACCTGATCAATTACCGGCTGCAAGAATTAGGAAAACTTAACAGATGAATGTCGATGCCGATGGTCGGATCGAAGACTACGCCGTATAACATTGGATACTCAAAACGAGTCCCGATACTTCGACGAGTTTCGATACTTGGAGCAGATAATTTGGTGAGATCAAACTTGTTTATCTTCTTAATGATTTGTATATGCTAGAAAAGGGCTAGCGTTTCTAATTATTAGTAATTATCATTAGTAACATTGATTTATATAAATTCAAATAATTATATTATTTATTTCCTTAGCCTTTTGTTATCTCCATCATTTATGAAAACTGTTTCGGTTCCGAGCGTTTTCCTTAAGAAGATGATAGGACTATTATGAAATTTAAACGCTTGTAAGGACGTGGCTAGGTGTGTGGAAATGAGCGGGTCTACGTCATTGAGGATTGTGGCGAAAACTGATATGACAATGGATATGCTCATTTCTGCAACTCCATCTATGATTTGTGTAGGTGGTCTTGCTGTGCTATGCTATGCTATCGACACTTCTTGGAGCGCGTCGTTAGTCGCTTGCCACTCGGCTGTGTTTGCTCCTACTTCATTGTCGTACAATGTCGGTGGCCATGTAGTTGGATCGTGCTTCTGGAAGAGACCCTCGACGATTATATTTAGCTTACCCGGGTATATTTCAGATGGTGTCGACGGGTCCTCATCTTCGCCATAACGACTTAGTACGCGTCCCTCAGGGATTGGCGTCGTCTCCTCAGCACAGCTACTTATGGCAAACTGGCTTGCTAAGCTTGTTCTCCTGTTTGAAAGCGTCCCTATCTTCTCGAAACGTCACTTGCGATCCTCTCTCACTCTGAGCCCGCCTTCTGGCTCTAAGACAAGCAGCGTGTAACGTATTTAGCTACTCATTCAACAAGTAAGCTGCACGCCGTCTGTTACGCATAATGCGAGCACCTCTCGTTTTCACCGTCTTGAAACTTTGTCTATCAAACGGCCTACGCTGTCACATTTGTTAGTTCGTGATCAGCGTTGGCCGAGATGGATTCGTACTAAATGTAAGTCTAAATGTGATAATATTTCTTGTAAACTAATGTAACCACTGTTACAGGAAATTTATAACATCTGTTTTAATAAAAACTTTTATTGGAAAATGGTGTTATAAATTCAGAAATAACATCCCGGTCAATTGCGAAACACAACATTATAAATTTCATTTACGTAAACTAGAATGACGGTGGCAAACAAAAGACTAAGCTGGCATGGAGCAGTCAGCGACAGCTGCGAAACAATAGCTACCGACGGTAGCCCTTGCCATCGTGATTCCGTCACTACCATGCACAGAAAATCAAAGTTACCTATTTTTTGGGTTAAATTTGCTCACTGCGAAGTTTATACATGGGCAACCCAAAATTAGGTAGAAATTTGAACATGGCGATTACCCATATTTTGAGTTGGTCGCTGTGAACTTCGTGTTGGGTAGGAATTGAATAATGACGTCTACTCAAATTCAAGTTCATCGCTTCGTACTTATATTTTGGGTAGCCCATTTCAAACAAAGTAGTAGGTCATGTTTTTGACAGCCATTGTTATTGTTGTGAATAAAATTGCATGAAGTGGCTCTGGAAAAGAATAGTAATTATAATGCATAATGCAATAATTTCAATTAAAATTAATGATTAATTTATTACAGCCTAGAAACTTAGGATAAAGCAATTAGCGCTGGATCCAAAACATGAGTCGGTGAGTACTGAAACGTTGTTTATTTTTTGATTGTGGGTTCATGTTGAGTTGCTCATATCATTTTAATAGCGGCTACCGCATCATTCCGAAACCCGATCGGACCTCGAAAGACACATTGAACTCATGATGGGACGTTGATGGTTCATATTTTTTGGAAATGTCTGAAATGCATATCGCTAGAGTTAAAATAGAATATAACTACTAGAGGGCAATGGCAGCGGCTAGCGGTGATTAAATATTTTCTCGCTCTTACATATGATGGGCCCATTAGATTGACATTTGTTGCCCCTGACACACGCAGGTTAAAGTAATGAGTAACAATAGCAGCTACAAAGTGATACAGTTTGGCAATTATATACCAAATGTTCTAGGCTGCAACAATTCTACTCTATTGTTTCGAGTCTATTGATCAAAAGCAGGCAAAAACCTCAAGCGGTGTGAATTTAGAAAACGGGGTAATTCTAAAAGATGCGACGAAATGTTGAATGATAAAAGGTCGAATATAGCAAATGATTGAAAATAACAAAGGTTCCAATGTTACTAAAGGTTTAATGAAACAAAAGTTTAACATTTAAAAAAAAAGAATAATGTATTCTCACCGTTATGACGCGTCACCTCACCTAGTTTGGTGAGGTGAGAGCGAAAAAGCGATCAGCGCAGTCACTTAGCTGACTATAGTCACCCAAGGTGACAGAAGTCATCTGGCAGAGCGATTCTAATAATCATTTTGAGTGACGACGGTCACCGTAAGATGGAAAAAGTGACTAAATTCTCACCTAAAAAATGTAGGTGATTAGAACCAAAAAGTGTTGCGTTTACCTTCAGATTTTTTTTTTTGAATTTTCGGGTAACATTTCCTTTTCGATAATGGCAATTGGGAAATTTCTGAATGACGTCAATTGATGATAGGCGTTTTTTTTGAAATTCAAGATGGCGACTTCTGGTTACAACCAAACACATAAAACCACCGTTAATATAAGTGTCATTTGACAGGTAGTGTTTAGTAGAAGGCAAAAAATGATGATTGGAGTCATTTAAAAATCCAAGATGGTGGATTCCGATTATCACAAAACACTGAAAACCACCATCAGCATGGGTGTCATTTGAAAGGTAGTAATTAGTAGATGGCAAAAATTGATAATTTTGAGTTCCATGATGGCGGCTTCCGGTTACTACAAAACATTGAAAACCATTATCAATATGGGTGTCAATTAAAAGGTAGTGTTTAGTAGAAGGCAAAAATTGATGATTGGCGGCATTCCGAAATCCAAGATGGCGGCTTCCGAATTAGTAGAAGGCGAAAATTGACGATTGGAGCCATTTGAAATCCAAGATGGCGGCTTCCGGTTACCACAAAACACCAAAAACCATTATCAATATGGTTGTCATTTGAAAGGTATTGATTAGTAGAAGCCAAAAATCGACGATTGGCGCCATTCTGAAATCTAAGACGATTGACTTGGTTTGTTTGATAGAGCCCATCAAACGAATTTTCATGCGAGAGGTGACAGAATTATTTTTCCTTGAAAACAGTAAGGTTAAGAAACACGAAATCTTTTTTTCATAAAGATAGGAGCTTCCCTCGCAGCGCTAGAAGCTGCTCAATTTCTACCTTCTAATGGTCAATTTCTCTAGAATATTCGATTTGAAACAGATTTTGCTTAGTGACCGCACCCCACAACCCATAACTCTGGAATCGAAAATCGGATCGAGATGAAATTTAATAGCCATTTACGGGGATAAAACACCTTTCATTTGAGACCAAGTTTGGTCGAATCTACGGGAAACCAATGAGACTGTAATTCTGAATTTGGATACTTCCGCCGGGGCTTCCGGAACCGACGATGGTGGCCAATGTGACCAAAGAGATGGCTTTAGTGACCTAGTACTACAAATCTAAGTAGATGTGGCAACATTTTGAAAAAGTTTTCACCATTATACTTTCATTACAGAATTTTGAAAATCGACATTGTCTGCGTAATCGTACTCTTCACTCTGCAATTCCGGAACCGGAAGTCGGATCCATTATAAATTCAACAGCAGCCTATAGGAATGTTGTACCTTTCATTTGAGACTAAGTTTATGAAAATCGGTTCAGCCATCTCTGAGAAAAGTGAGTGAGATTGTGGTCACGGAAAACAGCGACCAGCTGCTGCATTTGCTCCACCACCCGTTTTTTTTTTTTCTAAGAGATCAGAGATGTGTATTTTCGCTCTGCAGTTTGTTGCTTTTAGCTAAATAGTTGAAGAAATTTTTCTCCTCAAAATATTTGGTAAGTAAATAAGAACAGTTTTGCATGTAATATAAGTTGTTATCGTGGGCGTGGAAACGACATTTATTCACTATTACTTGTGGATACACTGGAAGATAAACTAATGGCGTTTTCGTTTTTGACTCTGCACTACACCAGTGTAGTCTGTGCTACACTCATTCAAACTTGAGGGGAATCAGTCTCTTTTTTTGTACTACACCGGTGTAGCACCAAGAAAAAAACGAAAGCGCCATAAGACTAATTTAATTTCTACCACTTTTTATAGATTATTTCTGCTGCCTCTGCACTCCTTGCTGTCGTTCGATTCCGATCACGTAGCTTCGACGTGCTGCCTCGTGGATCGTCAATTCGTTGGTAGCGAGCCGCGTGGCTTGTTTCGATATTCCACCTGTTGCTATGGGCCTTGGTTGCGTTTAGATGACCTCGCATCTGCGTGGTGACTTCAGGTTTGGTTAAGGTGATCGGTCGTGGTATAACGTATGTCATGTCAAACTGAGGCTTCCAATAGTCAACACCGGTGAAACAACGTCATATCGGTTATTGAATTCAGATACATCGAGCAATACGGAACATTTGAACAAGACTGTAGCTTACCCGAGTTCCGAGCCACTACAATTCCATTTGACTTTAGTCATACCGGCTGGAATATAATATAGAATTCTGGCCGTCTAAGAGACAAGTATTTTAATTGCGCATTCATTTTTTTGTTTTTTGTTGGTGATTAATTCATTTCAAATATATTTGTAGTTGGGACTGTGGCCACATTTGCAATTATGGCACCACTGACATATGAGCAAGCGTATGGGGGATAGACCACTAGTGAATAATTGTTCTTAAACTTGAGGGGTAACCACCCATATTGATGGTGGTTTTATGTGTTTTGTGGTAACCGGAAGCCGCCATCTTGAATTTCAAAATGACGCCAATCATCAATTTTCACTTTCTACTAATTACTACCTTTCAAATGACCCTCATATTGATGGTGGTTTTCAGTGTTTTGTGGTAACCGGAAGCCGCCATCTTGGATTTGAAAATGGCACCAATCATCGATTTTTATCTTCTACTAATTACTACCTTTCAAATGACACCCATATTGATGGTGGTTTTCAGTGTTTTATGGTAACAGGAAGCCGCCATCTTGGATTTCAAAATGGCGCCAATCATCAATTTTCGCCTTCTAACAATTACTACCTTTCAAATGACCCTCATATTGATGGTGGTTTTTAGTGTTTTGTGGTAACCGGAAGCCGCCATCTTGGATTTCAAAATGGCGCCAATCATCAATTTTCGCCTTCTACTAATTACTACCGTTTAAATGATAGCCATATTGATGGTGGTTTTAAGTGTTTTGTGGTAACATGGATTTCAAAATTGCGCCAATCATTAATTTTCACTTTCCTCTAATTACTACCTTTCAAATGACCCTCATATTGATGGTGGCTTTCAGTGTTTTGTGGTAACCAAAAGCCGCCATCTTGGATTTCAAAATGGCACTAATCGATTTTTACCTTCTACTAATTACTACCTTTCAAATGACACCCATATTGATGGTGATTTTTAGTGTTTTGTTGTAACCGGAAACCGCCATCTTGGATTTCAAAATGGCGCCAATCATCAATTTTTACCTTCTACTAATTACTACCTTTCAAACGACACCCATATTGATGGTGGTTTTCAGTGTTTTATGGTAACAGGAAGCCGCCATTTTGGATTTCAAAATGGCACCAACCATCAATTTTCGCCTTCAACTAATCGGTATTACCTTTCAAATGACACCCATATTTATAGTAGTTTCAAGTGTTTTGTGGTTACCGGAAGCCGCCATCTTGGATTTCAAAATGGCGCCAATCATCAATTTCCAGCTTCTACGAATGGCTACTTTTCAAATGATACCCATATTGATGGTTGTTCTTAGTGCGAATGCCAAGCATCCATATAATATATATTGGAAGCCTAAATTTTGGGTTATCCGAACGTTACAGAAATTTTGGGTTATCCGCTCGTTATAAATTTTGGGTTATGCGCTCAGTACTCAAACTTTGGGTTATCCGCTCTTTACTCAAATTTTGGGTTATCCGCTCAGTATTCAAATTTTCGGTTATCCGCTCAGTACTCAAATTTTGAGTTATCCGCTCGTTACTCAAATTTTGGGTTATTTCATCGTTACTTAAACTTTGGGTTACCCGCTCCGTACCCAACGCTTGGGTTATCTGTAACCCAAACTTTGGGTAGTCCTCACACTACCCAAAATTTAAGTTCAAAGCTTGTTACCCAAAAGTGAGGAGATGCACTTTAGTCCATTTTGGGTAGGATTCTACCCAAAATTAGGTAACGGCTGGTAAGCGTGTGCATTAAAGCGTAAAGCGAAGGTGAAATCTTCAACGGGATGTAGACGTTCAACAAGGGTGGAAGAAACTTCATCGTTGCGAGAGGTCGGCTGGAGGCAACTATAGCTGCTTGGACCAAGGATGCAAAATGACTACCTTTTCTGCGGCTGTAATTTTTCTGCCTACATTCTCATTTCTCTCTCTCGATGCTGCTGTCATTAGCTAGTGCAGGACGCCCAGCGCTGTACGGCTGCCTGTGTGCAAAGCAGTAACATGACAAAAAACTACTGTCCCCAGTACAGCCACCAGACGCGAGCGGTACAGCTTCTCTTTACTTATTTTACATTTTTTAATATTTTCAATCTTTTTAATATTTTTATTCAAAAATGACGACAATGAATGCGGCTCATTTACGCCACGGCCGGCATCAACGCTTTCGTGTGCGGGCCTCTCCCTTTGACTATGCAGAGAAAAATGTACAAAGCGAGAGAACAAACTTTACTACGCCACACTCTCACCGAGCAGTCGGAGTACAGCAGCAAAACAAAAATATATTCTACTGCTGTACGGGAAAATGTACTCGGTTTGGCTACCGTTCTGGCAAGAGCTGTAGTGATGCGTCGCTGTAGCGGGCTGTACGGCTTGTACAAATGTAAATATACCGAAAAAAATGTAGTTTATCGGTACCGTTGGCAGCCCTGCTTGCGGGTACGAAAAAAATGTAACGTCAAATGTAGCCTGGGGAAACTGTCAAATGCATCCAGTTATTTTGAAATATGCGAAGTGGTTATGCAAGAAGAAAGTCAGAATGAAAGAAAAGAAAAGAAAAAGAAAACATTTATCCGCAGGTCTGTCTCAGGGAATGTATAGCTTTAAATAATTTAATGAAAATTAGATTAGTTATAAATGGACATATTTATTGTGATGACTGTAACTAAAATTGTGATAAAAGTACTGAAATACATTAAACAAAAATCAAATAATAGATATTATAATATTAAGATATGTAAATATAATGTGCAATGAAGATAGTGTATGAAATGCGTGTAATGATTAAAGTACTCAGTGTAATTCATGATGAATGTGCTAAACCTATAAAAGAAAAATATTTTACCGTATATAACTCCAATAAATAATTTGTATCTGGTAGATATAATAAACACAATTGATGGGATTAGTAGTATGAGTGTTGCAAGCGAGTAAACAAGTATAAATATTTTTGATTTTGGCACGTATTAACAAAAAGGAAAATGTTTATGTAGACAAGCATTGAAAAATAATATGAAACCAGCTCTGAATAAATAAATTCATGAGATTTCTGTGAAGAATTCTCCTCCATTCGTGAAATTATTGCATCAGCTACTCAGGTCTAGCTGGCGCTGCAGGCGCTAAGCTGAACGAATGGTCGTATTTTTTCACGTCTTGCTTCACATACTTCAATAATTTGCCAAAAGAGATTATAACTACTAGAGGTCACATGTCGCTGTTAATACTGAAAATTTATCATCTCGCTCTTACATATGCCATGCCCATTAGTTTGACACTTATTGCCCTGGGTACACACATGTCAAAGTAATGGGATACAAGATGCTAGAGCGAGACCCCATGTTTCAGTCCGTGAATTCATGGAGACAGTAGCGCTTTGCTTCCTCTAGTAGTTATAACCTCTTTTAATTTGCCACCTGTTTTTCAGTAGGGAGAAACTAGGGCGACGCCTGGTGGTCGTTTTTTTCTGTTGATTTGTTCAATAATTTGGGATCGCCAATAATTTTTCAATATGACGCCACTAATTTTTCACTTTTCGAATCACAGATTTTTGACGGGGAAAACACTTTTCAATGTTTTTGGACAATGCACTATGATTCTTTACACTGTATAGGGATTATCGTCCCCGGATCGGGACAGAATGCAGGGGAAAGCTTTTTATAGACGCTTGATCGGGTACACTTTGTCGGGTTTTCAGGTCACTCGCGACTATTGGAAAAATGCCGGAAAACGCTAAAATCTTCCACTTCACTCACTAAAAAACGCTTGTTTACAACTTTTTTTTTGCAACTTGAGTCACCGGGAGGTAATAAACTGTGCCGAAAAACTAGAAATTTAGCCGACTTGAACGGAGATCTAGGAGAATCAATAGGGTTGCCACCTCTCCGGGTTTTACCCGGAGACTCCGGTTTTCGGGGGCGATATCCGGGTCTCCGGGCTTGACAAATATTTCTCCGGACCGGTTGAGACGACGAAGAATTTTTACTTTTTAATTTACAAGTTGAATTCTCCTTTGAAATGTATTGAAAAATAGTTATGGTGAGTATACTTGCCTTCGTTTACCTCAATATGCAACAATCTGTAATAATATTGACAGACAATCATTGCCCCATTTGTGAGAGTTGTCGTCACTCTACCAAAATACACTTTGCGACAAATGAGAGAAGGATAACAGTGCTACCATGTTATATTAGAGCGCTATATGGTTCCCAGTCAAACCATATGGAACTGAACTTGATACGATATTCTGTCTGGTTTTAGACAGAACTTTCACTCAAATTATACAATCGACTTATGCTCAATCGCCTTCAGAATCGGATATTACATATGAGCCGGAACTCTGATTGACGGAAGAGAGAATTAAATGTCGAATGGTTTTACTGCGATATTCATCTTTCTCCACTCTCTGCTTAAAGTATCTTTCGCTTCAAATCAGTTGTGAATAAAAAAATCAAGATATAAGACATATCCGCTTCATAATAGTTTGAAGTGATTTAAAATTTAAAGTACTGCGATGTCGGATGCACAAGGCACATCTGCGAAGAAAAGAAAACATTATGACTGTGCTTTCAACGACAGTTGGTTATTGAATACAAAATACAAAAACTGGCTTGAAAAACTAGACAAATACACAGCTCGTTGTAATAAGTGTGAAATTTCGTTCACTGTTCGTCATGATGCAGAACGAGCTGTGATGAATCATTTGAGTAGTAGTTCTCATCAAAAGTTGAAAAACATTCTTGCACCAAATCAACTCGTGACAGCCTTCATGCACGTAGAAGGTAAAAAAGGATGGACTTAAATTTCCTGTAATAAACAGTATACAAATATGTTCTTAGGTACTTAGCAGATCTGATGCAAGTCTATCACGGAATAAATCATTACCACAGTTATTTAAGTGTTGACTGCAGTATAAAATTAATGAAAAAATATATCCGGACAGCACCATACTAAAAAACAGCAATGTGGGAGAAAAAGCGGAAGCTCTAGTGCAAAATATCCTCGGACCAAGATCAATTGAGCTTTTTCTTGGTGAGTTAAAAACTTGCAACAAATCACCACTATATTTTTCAATCGCAACGGATGCCTCGAATAAAAAAATCGGAAGCTTTTTCCAATCAGTGTAAAATATTTTGACATTCAGAATGGACTTAAAAGCAGAATAATTGACTTTTATGAAGATTGTCACGAATCTTCTCAAGCAATAACTGACAAGATTATATCTTGTTTGAGAAATTGTGAGCTCGATATTTCATTTGTTAGCTCTTTCACAGCGAATAATGCACCCGTTAACTATGGTAAAAAAATGTCAGTTTTCCAAAAACTCTCAACGCTTAATGCAGACAATATTAAAAGTAATTACAATGCACATGTAATCCATAATTCGGGCAGAAATGCATGTAAAGCGTTGTCGCATGATGTGGAAAATCTGCTTCTTAAAGTTTATACCGAATTTTCTGACAGTGCTAAGAGAGTAGAAGAACTTCGAAAATGCTTTGATGATTCAGATATGGAATTCGAGTATGTTTTAAGACACGTGGTAACAAGATGGTTATCGTTATTTCCAGCAGTCGAGCAGTTCTTCATGGCCAGCAATAAAAAAATATTTTATTAACCAAGGAGAGGAAGAAGTAAATAAATATATATGGCGTTTCATCAAAGATCAACAGGATGAACTTGGAGATGACTTGAATGAAAATCTTTCTCTGCCTGAATGCTACCTATACTTTGTTCATCACTTCATGCATTTATTAACCAACAGCATTGAGCCGTTGGAATCTAAAACTACAATGATATTGAAATCACCCCACCCCCCGCTCTGCTAAAAGCTCCGGGTCTAGGCCTTCTGAGAGGTGGCAACCCTAAGAGTCAACCACTTGCGACGAAGGTCCTCTCTTACGTGTTCTTACAGAACTAATATACACTCAGATTTTTCTTTACGCGGCGGATACATGCCGCGTAAAGGAAAACCGCATGAATAAAATCCGCGTAAATTTCAAAATCCGCGTAAAAAACCGCGTACAAAAATACCGCGCAAAAAACTTGAGTGTAATAACAAAAATGACCTGATAACAGTGACATGCACTAAGGTTTTCGCAAAAATATTCTACGTCCTTTTAAAGACAAAATACTTGGACGATTTTTAATCACGTTTTTTTGCACGGATTTTGCAATTAACACGGTTTCTGCTTTTATTCTGAGACCTTTTGAATGCATAGAATTTAGAAGATTTTTGGAAAAGTTGAAAACGCGATCTTCAAGATTCCTTCTAGCCCACACTTCAACAATCTGGTTGCTTTTGGAACAGTATTAACGAGTAGACGCCAAATATAAATTCTGAGGAATCAATCAATATGGGAATCTTTGGAACGGGATTGACGCCAAATATCGATGTCTGAGGCCATGTCGAATACCAAGATGACCACTTCGGTTTAGTAAAATGTTCAATTACTAAAACAATGAAAATTTTTGGAATAGAGATGATGAACAGATACCGGATGTCGATTCCGGAAGTCATGTTTTAATCCAAGAGCGACTTCTAGTTTAGTGGACATCTCATTCAACTTATTAATACAGCGAAGATCCGATTTCATTATTCCTCCTAATGTTGTCAGTTTTTTATTCGATTTTGAGCCTCGCATGGAAATCCGCTCGATGAGCTCTAGCAGATGAACCAACTCAAATTCGGGTAAATCCATTCATGAGCACAATTTTCTTTTTTTAATGCAGTTCGTTTATTTGAAAGGCTCAAAGCTTGGCAGTGCCAAATTCTTTTGTTTTTATATTTTAGATATCTTAAAACTAGTAGGTTACATTGCTGAATTTTTTTTTATAAAAGAGGAAAATTTTTGCAATTATCTTAAAACTAGAAATTCAATACATCAGTGGTATACAATAGTTCGTTTGAAATTATGTTTTGCAATTATTTTAAAACTAGGAATCCAGTTTAATATACAAAAGAGCGAACATAAGCTTTTTTCACGAAAATTTTTACAGCTATCTTAAAACTAAGAATTCAGTATGATATATGAGAAGGGGAACAAGTTTTTATGAGAAATTTAACAACGATCTTAAAACTAATGAATAAAAATCGATACACAAGGTGGAAAAGAATAGTTTTTTAATGGCCAAAATTCAGATCTCTTAAAACTAGGAATACATAATGAAAATTTGGTTTATTTCCAACATCGGTGTTGCAGGAGTTTTATCAGGGACAGAAGAGAGTAGGCGGATATGGGGACAGGTAAGAAGACCAAACTTGCCACTTTCAGGCAAACGGGAGATGAGCGACATGACTTAGAGCCTCAGGCTACCCAGACGTCAAGACCTGGGTTGACGGGTGGGATTCATCGGACCTGCGGAGAATCGGGTCGCTCTCGCTTCGAATCTCGTGGTAAGCACGACGGCGGTAACATAGTGGCACTTTGATACTAATCGGCTCCGCAAGGCAGGACACGGAACTTCTAAAAACGAGAAATAAAAGAGAGGGGCTAATTTGGGAAATTTATAGTTTTTATGAAAAAATAAAATATAAATAGGGGACATATAGGGGAGATCGCGATTTGCTAGCGTATCACGAACTGGGACATTGGGTAGTCTACCTCGGGCCCAAAGGGAATCCTTCAACTGAGACCTGGTGCCACAATACCCAGCGCATACCCAGACAACGTGCTCGATGTCGTGATAGCCCTCGTTACGCCGCAAATGCGCATCCTGGTTGTAGCAGTTTGACATAAGTCGGGACATTACACGACCCACATCCATCCCCCCGAATCAAGGCTTCGTTGATACCTTTGGGATAATGGAATGCAACCATCGTCCAAGTTCACCATTGCTGCCAACTGTCCTCTGATGACAAATACTAAAAAAATCGTTGAAGCAGATTGGTCTTTCGTATATGTCGCCATCTAATGCGCCCACCATAACGAAAGAGTCGGCCTTTTCATTGCCCAGGATAGAGCAATGAAAGGGGACCCAAACAGAGGTTATCTGATAAGATTTTACAGATAACGTACACAAGGACTCTCGTATCTTCCCCAGGAAATACGGGAATTGCGTTTAGGGCGTCATCGCACGAAGAGCCTCGATAGAGCTGAGGCTGTCCGAAATGATGAAGTAATGATCTGTGGGCGGAGTGTTGATGATCCCAAAGGTATACTGAATTGCAATCAACTCTGCGACGTTAACTGAAGTGAGATCATTCAGCTTGAATGAAGCGGTGATAGTATTATTGAAGATATCGAAGTCAGTGAACCCATCGAGATTTGATCCGTCAATGTAGAACATTTTGTCACAGTCGACTTCTCGGAATTTATTATATAATATATTGGGGATCACTTGCGGGCGTATATGGTCCGGGATCCCACGAATCTCTTCCTTCATGGATAGGTCGAAAAATACAATAGAATCAGAAGTATCTAGAAAAGGGACACGATTGGGATTATATGAAGAAGGATTGTTGCTATGTACCATGTAATCGAAGTACAAGGACATAAATCGGGTTTGAGAATTAAGCTCGACGAGCTTCTCGAAGTTCTCAATCACCAATGGGTTCAGAATGTCGCATCGGATAAGCAATCATTATGACAGTACCCAGAATCGATTTTTCAGCGCCCGCCAGTACTTCGAGACTAATCGTATGGGTCGAGTGCATGCTACCTAAGGCAATGCGCAAGCAACGATACTGAATTCTCTCAAGTTTGATGAAATGTATGTTCGCAGCGGAGCAGAAACCGAAACTCCCGTACTCCATCACCGACAATATCGTTATTTGGTACAGCCTGATCAGGTCTCCTGGGTGGGCACCCTCCCATATTCCGGTTATTGTACAGAGAAAGTTGATCCTTTGTTGGCACTTCTGTTTCAGATACCTAATGTGACATCCCCAGGTTCCTTTAGAGTCAAACCAGACCCCGAGATATTAGAAAGTTGAAACAATAGATTGACCCATTAATTGAACCTGTAGTTGCGCTGCTTCACGCTTCCTTGAAAATACGACTAGCTCAGTTTTCTCCTTGGAGAACTCGATACCCTGCTGGAGGGCCTAAGCAGACAAATTGTCCAAGACATCTTGCAATGGTCCTTGAAAATCAACAGCTTAGGAACCTGAAACAGAGACCACACCGTCATCTGCAAACTGCCTTAGCGTGCAGGAATTGACAAGACATTCGTCAATGTCATTCACGTAAAAGTTATAGAGAAAGGGGCTTAGACATGAGCCCTGAGGAAGACCCATGTAGCTAATTGTTGATGTCGATAAATCACCATGCGAAAAATGCATATGTTTTTTGGACAGCAAGTTCAGAAAAAAGTTGTTTAGAGTCGGTGAAAGACCATGCTGGTGCAGCTTCTCAGAAAGAATTTTGATAGAAACTGAATCAAAAGCCCCCTTTATATCTAGGAAAACTGATGCCATCTGCTCTTTGCTAGCATAAGCCATTTGAATTTCTGTTGAGAGCAACGCAAGATAGTCGGTCGTCCCTTTGCTTTTGCGGAAACATAATTGTGTATCTGACAGTAAGCCGATTGCTTCGACCCAGTTGTCGAGGCGAAACAAGATCATTTTCTCGAACAACTTTCGGATACAGGACAGCATCGCAATCGGTCGATACGAGTTGTGGTCGGAGGCTGGTTTTCTTGGTTTTTGAATAGCGATGACCTTCACTTGCCTCCAGTCAAGAAGGACAATATTGCCCTCAAGAAACTAGTTAAATAAATGCATCAAGCGCCTTTTTGCAGTGTCAGGCAGATTCTTCAGCAATTTGGATTTGATTCTGCCTAACTCTGGGGCGTTATTGTTGCATGACAATAGAGCAAGTGAGAATTCCATCGAAAACGGTTTTTCGTTCGCGTTATCATGATGAGACGCGGCGCGGTACATTTTCTGTACCGGGTCAGAGTCCGGACAGATCTTCTTGGCGAAAGCGAATATCCAACGGTTTGAATATTCCACGCTCTCGTTAGTACTATTTTGGTTTCGTAAGTGCCGGGCCATGCCCCAAAAAGTGCTTATCGATGTTTCTCTCGTTAGCCAGTCGTCGAACCGACGCCATTAGCTACGTTTTTTTGGCTTTCATCAAACTCTTCATGCGCGTTTCCGCCATCGCGTACCGTCGGTAGCTGGCTGGCAGCCCGTCGTCCCGGAAGGTCTTATACGCGGTGGCCTTCTTCGCGTACACGGTTGAGCACTCTTTGTCCCACCATGGGTTGGGAGGACGCCCGCGAGAGTTCGCATCTGGTACACGTTTAGTGATACGCTAGTCAAGCCGGCCAGGAACTTTCTCCGGAGGAAGCTCTTGTGTCGATTCTACTTTACCGGATATGGCGAACGCGTAGCTCTTCCAATC
The DNA here is from genome assembly GCF_030247195.1 of Topomyia yanbarensis. Lineage (NCBI taxonomy): Eukaryota > Metazoa > Arthropoda > Insecta > Diptera > Culicidae > Topomyia > Topomyia yanbarensis. The sequence continues at coordinate 337,764,191 of NC_080671.1, forward strand.
AATATTTCGTGTGAGGTCATACGAAACATTGATTGTATTCGTTGGCCCTGAACCGTTAGCAATATTAATTATGGTTGGCAGATGGTCGCTGCCGTGGGGATCAGAGACTACATGCAATCTAATGTCGAGCAGAGGGACAGGTCTAAGGCGCTCGGACGCGTTGGAGCGGCAGGAATCCGTGTCATTTCACCCGTATTCAAAATTATCATATTGAAGTTGTCGCAAAGCTCAAAGAGTAGAGTAGATCGATTATCGTCATGAAGGCAACCCCATGTCGTACCGTGGGAGTTGAAGTCACCTAAAACTAGCTTCGGTGCGGGGAGGAGTTCTGCAATATCGGAAAGCCGTCGGTGGCTAACTGAGGCTCTAGGAGGAATTTAGGTGGAAGCAATGCAAAGATCTTTGCCTTTAATTCTGGTTTGGCAAGCGACAACTTCAATGCATGGTGTCGAGAGGAGGTTGATTCAATTGAAAGAATAACACTTTTTGACTCCGTGAAAGTCTTCTCGATCCAAGCGAATAATGTTAAAATCGTGGAAGTGTAGGGTTATTTCTGAAGTGAGCCATGTCTCGCATAAAGCAAATCCATCGCATTTCAAATTATTTAGTAAGATTTTAAACGAATCGATTGTCGGGATAATGCTTCTGCAATTCCACTGTAGAACAGTGATTAAATCCATAACCTCGTTCGATGAATTAGCCATCGAAGGATACAATCGCTGAAAGGAGGGGCCATTTCGCAGTGTACTGCATCAAGAATGTTTTACTGCGGGGAGAAAGCTTATCAAAATGCTTTTAAGGGGGTCAGAAAGATTTAAAGATGTAAGACTACGGTCCACAATTTCAGAGAAATTTATTAAGCCAGCGCTGGTTTCTTTCTCTGGCTGAGATATGGGAACACTTGGGGTTTTTTGATGTTTCTGGAAGTGCTGTGAACTCCTTTTCTGAGCTCAGGTTACTGATACCGGGAGCGACTTGCTTCGGTTTTGCACCAGTACTTCCTTGATACCTTCTGGCCTTTACGACGAAGCTTGGGAGAGGAAATGTTCCTCCTTTTTCTATTGCTTCTAGGCACAGCAGAAGATGTTCCCTCCTGGGGTTCATCACAGTCGCCTTCGTCAGTAGACAAGTTGGTAAAGATGTTCGTAGAGACAGGTGGCGTAGCTATCTTAAGCATTTCCGCAAAAGATCGCTTAGAGCGTCCCTGAAGGGAACGCTTAAGATTTTTCTCGCGCTGTTTGTACGCGGGACATGCAGGCAGGCATGGCAAAAGCACCGAACGGTGCTGCACGGTGGGTACTTCTACCAATAAACACGCCACCAAGTACCGGCGCTCAACAGCAGACACCGGTGTCGGTCCCAGCGCATGATATTTAACCACCGTGCTCGTTGCTTCGGCAAAGCACCGACCCGAGTATTTCTGACTTCGGTAGGCACCGTAACCGAGGTGCATCTTACATCGGCAGGCACCGCAACCGAGGTGTTTCTAACATCGGCTGGCACCGTACCGAGTGTTTTTAAATTCGTAAAACACGGCAGCTTACATTTCGGTAGCGATTATCGCCGCGCTATTGCTGTCGCTTGGTAAGTGGCTCAAAGCAATTTGGTGCGTTCATATGCATGAACGAGCTTGGTACTTTGTGAAGAATCTGTAATGCATTATACAGTAAGGAAGGATTAAGTAGGTATGCAAGTAGGAATTATCAATGGATAAATGAATGGATTCAAAAATGGCATTGGTACTGGAGTCGAATTGTACATCTTAGCCAACTCTTACATCAAACAACCTCAGGCCGAGAATTACGTCTGAAGACCATAACTGACCTTTATTCAGTATCAAAATTAAAAAGATGTTTCTGCACTTCGAAATTTAAATATCGTCCGGTCATTTGTATGCTTTAAAAATAAGAGAAAATTCTCTTCTTAAAAACTAAAAAATTTAATATTGAGACTATCTATTTAACGATTAATAGCGATTGGATTGTAAACTCCACATTTGTATTACTAAAAGTATCATTGAAAGACTAAAGTGTCAAAGTTTTCCGCTACTTAGTACTAGATAGCTCAGTTTGAAAATTTTATTCTGGTATGGAAATACATATGCGCCTAAATTAAATTGAAAAGCAAATTGGAAAGCGTGATAGAAAAAAATGTTGATTTTAAATATTTTAAAAAAAAAATGTTGATTTTAAATATTTTTATTCGGTCAACACCTTTCATATGTTTTGCATAATTTTAAGACTTTTGACTCCAAATTGTTAAAATTATTATTACCGCCAAATTTACATTAGCAGAGGAAGTCAGAAGTGTTGCAAGTTCCCAGTTTGACGGTTGTATTTTTTTTTATTTGTCTCGAAATGCTTAAAATAATGTCCCGTCATTATAAAATTAATAAAAATATGATTTCTGAAAATGTAGTATAAGTCAAGGTCGTTAAGTATCCTGTAAAGTATTCAGCTTTAGTCATAATTTCAAAAAGAAATTATGTTTCCAGCCATCAGTCTGGAAAGTGAATATGTCACTGATTGAGAAAACATATTAGTTTTTAACTCTAGGTACAAAGATCAATATTTAAAATCTATGAAAATTCTCTTTGGTTTCCGCATAGGTACAATCAAACATGAAATTGTAGTATTTTAGTAAAATTTCTAAAATGGCGGCTTCAGCTACCATCAAATGACTTCATGAGTGCCGTGTATGAATTAAACAAAAACTTTAGGACCAATATTTTCAGTCTACCTTTCCGGCAAATGTGAGTGGATCCAACTAGTTTGTATTACAATTTTTATATCTTGGTTTTTTTTTCAATACAAATTATCATATTTTGTCATTCTAATAAATTCAATCAAATATACTGTTCATTTGTCAAAATTTACAATAAAAGTAAAAAGAAACAACTTATCATATGATAATATGCAAGCGAATAAAGTCAACTCGCGTGGGAACATATCATTTACATACGCGTTTAAATTTCTATGACTTACACAAACTCAACACAAATTATACCGATGGTCTATTGACGAACCAAGCCAAATTCAAGTATCATTTCTTAAGAATGTTGTTCACATCTTATAGATGCAAAGTATGCACACATATTTTTTTTTGATTTTGCTGTGGAATAAGGGAAATTTATTCCAAATAATAAACAGGTCAGATTCGAATATCCGGGGATTTAAAAAATCTTACCCCGGGTAATCGAACCTAAAATAAAATATGGTAAATGTAAATGTATCAATTTCGCTCTATTCAATTTGGAAAATTCCAAGGTGTGATTTGTCTTTTCAGTTGCTTTTCATTTATTTAATATATTGTTAACGGGTTCATGATATGTTTTAGTTTTGTATAGCTATTTGTGCATGAATTCTCAAACAAACTTAAGGTGTATTTAATGCATTACAGGTCGCGTTATCCGGGAAATCACTTGTTTGTTATTCGATTTTCTGGTGTAAGTCAATTAATTTTTCAACTACTAAAAAAGTAAAGTAAATTAAAGAGCTGTTCGTTGTTGTTGTGGTGTTACATGCTTTAGCTAACTTCTCAACGTTCAAGTGAGAGGAGTCTCTTCCTGTGCGTAGTGCTTACACAAAGCATAGCTTCATTGACCAATATTGTACTGGATGGTCTGGGGGTCAATATGCTTTTAGTTTACACAAACTTTCCAACTCATGTTTGCCATCTCCGACGGACTATAAAAAGTTATGTCGATGATAGATGCCCGACCATATCAGCAAACATCATCGCATATCCTTACATCGATCACTGTTTCCAGTACAGTTATACTCTCTATGATTGGTAAGTCTACTTACCCACTATACTATGCAAGAATTGAAATCTCCTTAGAGAGTCAAAAAAAATTTATGCATCTAAAATGCATGCAGAAATTAAATTTTGCCGAGCAAATTGTAAAAACCCATTTGAAGCTGGCTTTTGTATACCTTAAAGCAGAATAGATATAAAAAGGACAAGGTATCGGATCAATTATTAAAAATGCAGAATATAGCAAGACAAAAATCTAGTCTTCAGAATGTGGTTTGGGTGATCACTTATCATCTTGTCAACTAAATTTGACTTTGTTTTATTGAGTTTATATGCGGAATGATGAATATAGCTTATAAGCGGCCCTTACACGTTCAATATTTTTGTCAATACTAGAGAGTATTGACAAAAGTATTGCACTTGTAATGGAAAAAAAATTATTGACGATGTGGATTTCAAACGGGACTGAAATATTGTAACAATATCGTCAATACTGGTATTGACAAAAATATTGAACGTGTAAGGGCCGCTATATAGTATAACTATCGAAGAACTGATAAGGACTAGGACACTAGCTAGCGATATTTATGATAACGTAGATTTTTCTAAATTAATTCTCTATAAGTCTATAAGTACAGCGAACCAAACGGCACGTCAACACACGGACGTCGTTGGATGTGCCAGAAACGTAATGAAGTCCGGCAAAATTCATTTCTTTGCATTGTGCTGAGTTAGAAGTTTTGTAATGGCACTGGCAATGACTTATAATGCGACAATAAATCGTATGGGCGCACTCGATTGTGCCCTAACGCCTTTACATACGATAACGTGTTTCAAGTAATTTTGAAAATTGAAGTTCTCTGCAGTAGGTAACTTGCTACAAATAATATGAACAATTCCAGTTCCATTAGGGACCATTCATAAATTACGTAACGCAAAAATTGCCCAAAATTGACTCCCCCCTCCCCCTATGTAACAAATTGTCACAAATTTCTCCATCCCCCTCCCCTGTTACGTAACAAATTCCAAGAAAATTTTTTTTTCTTCGATGAAAACATGTTACGTAACGATCTAGTTAACACCCCCTCCCCCCTATGTCACAACTTGTCGTACCACCTCCCCCCCCCCCCCTAAATACGTTACGTAATTTATGAATGGTCCCTTAGAGTAAAGCAAAGCCTCCCTCCCTTTTAACTTACCAGGCCGGGGTGCTTGGAATGAATATAAAATATTTGAGAAACATGATCATACATGACCTTGTTTTAGCGAAGGGCCACAATTTTATATGAGATTAGCTCCTCTGAAAATACGTTTTATTGACCGCAATGATAAAATTAGTACTGTAATTTGACATTCTAATTGAAATTAATTCTTTTTTCAAAACAACCTGGTAACCCATTCACTTTCCCAGAATAATCAACTTACAGGTAATAGCATCACCGGATAAACTGATTTTTTCAGTGTCTCCATTTTGTCAGCCTAAAAAGCACTATGAGGCAGTTCATCACTATTTAAGCTAAATATTGTAATAGAGTTTGCGACATGAAATGGCTCAATACTTTATTATTACGACCAGCAATAGATAGAATATATAAAAATTGGTACCAAAGTTTCGTATAATAAAAATTATCCAAATGCTGTGAAATACTTGTGATTGATTGATCGAAAATTCGAAACATGTGCCCAATTCTAACGCCATAATAAGATTGAGTTGTACAGAAATACCAACTAAATGGCACCAATAGGAATAGATTCAAATTGAGCTAAGCACCATATGTGCGTTATCCGTATAGATTGGGATCATAAAAAAAATAAAAAACATGTTTATCGATGGCAAAGTTCCTATCTTTTGCTTTCAATTAGATATACATTTGCAAGAAGATAAAGAAATAGAATTTTCATTGACTAGTATTTCCAAGACGCAAAATTAAAAAAAAATCCACTATCCGCGATCTATACTTGCATCGACTTTGGATATTTTATAATTACATATCTAACTAAAAATCAAACTGCCGTGATTATAGAAGTATATTTTCTGTTCTCTTTTATTCCGTCGCACCGAAAAATCTATTTTTCTTTCTTTTTGTGCATATGCTAGCGGACTTAAACATTCTCGCTTTGATACGGGTGCAAAGTCAAAGAGTTTCCGAGGTGTTATCCGAAGTTGAAAGCGCTCGGCTCCGGTGCTTCAGAAATTTCAAAGCACCCGGCCCGAGTGTTTTCCGAAGCATCCAAGCACCGGATCGAAAATGTAACACCGCTACCGACACAGGTGCTTCGTTTATCGTGCATCGGTGCTTCGCATCGAGCACTGGCTTGGGGTGCTCATTTCAATACACTCGGTTGCGGTGTTAAAATGCAGCACGCGGTGCCGTGGCGTGTTTGGACATGCCTGATGAAGGGAGATCATGTGGGTTTCCCCCACAGTAGAGACACTTTTCGACATCTGTTTCATAGGAATCATCCGCATGATTTCAACCGAATTTCCCACAACGGGTTTTATTCCTGGGAGGCTGTGTGCAATTAGTGCAACACCGCGGCACAAAGAGGCGAACAGGTAGACGAACCTTGCCGAAGAGGAGGTGGTTGGGTAGAGCAGAACCAGCAGAACCAGTCTGAGTTGACGTATATTTTCTTGCGTCAGCTTTGACTGATGCTGAATGCAAACGTTTGCATTCCAGTATCTTCACTGGCTTAAGCATGGGATCTTTGAAACAGCCAGTCCCATGTTCCAACATGTCCTCACAACTCAGACTCGAATCGGAAATGACCACACGGACTTCAACCCTGTTAGCTGGAACATACACCCTATACTCCTTCGTAAAAGGCCTGTGGCTGGCACTATCATTTGCCTGATTTAAACTCTTTACAGCCACCCGAAGCTCGTCAGGGCGAATTTTCGATATTTCTGTCACGGCCGAATACCGATCCGTCAGACTTGAGAAATCTGAAACAGATTCAAACACTTTTTGTCTTTGGTCCGAAAGAAGATCACGAAGGTGGCCGAGCTTGGATATACTTTGAGCTGGGGAACCGATTTGAAAAAGTCTTGACAGTTTGAGCGAATTCTATACCTTTTGTTTTATAAGAAACTAGCTAATACCCATCGCGCGTTGCTGCGACTTTCAACGAAATAGGAGGAAAACAAAATTTGTTCCAAAATTTAATCCTCGGCTTATAGCACACAAACACGCCCCATAACAAATTTCTACTACGTATAAATTTTTACTGCAATCGGCTCAGCCGTTTGGGAGTCTATAAATCATATACATACAAACATTGACTTTTATGTAGATAGAAGATATAGATAGATGTAAAAACACGCACACATACAAACATTGTCCCAATTTGTCGAGCTAAGTCGATTGGCATATGAGACTCCTATTCATTTCTTTTGTAACAAATGTAAAAAGTATCTACTTTTAGTTACTAAGTCATCAGTTCACTCACAGATGTTCCTTCTTCATAGCACGCCATTATTAGTCATATCCTGCAATCGGAGCCAACGTAAGCTTAAAGAAATCATCCTGGTAGCTGTAATGAGGTCCGTACCAAGGTGAGATGAACTCATAACTCCATATTCCGTTATACTTTAACCACCGGAACGTCCATCGATAAGCCCGGTCAATTCCTTTAAAATTTAATTTCATGGGCGGCGAAATCTTCAATACTCATATTTATTCTGCAACATGAAAAATTAAGTTTGAATCAATAAACCTGGCAATAGAACAAAACCTCTCTTTGACAAATCATTATTTAGTCGAAATAAAAAAAACTCAATCAAATTTTTATTGGTTAAAATGATCTATTAGAGATAGAATCGCACGCGCATCAAATTAATTTCAAGAGAAACTGTTATTCCGCATTGATTCACCGTTCTCAATCATTCTTACCCACGGGTAAGATACGATCCCGTACCTTCTCAACAATCTGTAAGATGCACCAATGTCGATTCGATAACGCTTCCAAGATGATGCTACGACGCGGTTCAATCAAAGTGAGCCGGATTTGTAATTCTGGATCGAAAGCTCACAATCTTCTACGGGTTTTACAGCGAGAAGATTGGCGTTTCATCACCTATGTTCTTTCCCATTGTTCGCAATCAGTGCACCGAAGCGGTCGACCGGTCTGTCGGGTTACCGCGTGATTCAGTTTGGCCGGAAGAAGGTAATAATGTGGCGAATTACAAAATTGATCTGCGAGTTAGGAGTAAAAACATCGAAAATAGACAGTACTGATCACGTGCCAAAATACAATAAAAAGTACGAGCACGGGGCACAATTTGAATCGTGCAATAACCATAATTTGCTAGGCTACAAGCGAAGCAACTCAAGTCTGCTTAATGTTTTCTCGATATGATTAATGAGCTTAATTTTGTGCGGAACAAATTGAAGTGTGCTGCTCGTTCTAGAATTTGGTTCAAATTCTATTTGGCTTGCTTTAAACAGTTTGCTTCGATAAATTAGCAAATGGTAAACTCTTAGGATACCGTTTTTAAAAATATTGATTATCTTTAGTTACGTACATTGACGTGGTCAATTTCATCAGATCAAATATGATGAATATATCATAGTCCGACTTTTATTTTCGGAATATACGAATTTGTCAACATTCCATGGTAGCTGATAAAACAGCTTGTCCATTGTATGCCAGTGTGCCATTCTCTTTTTCATCCGACTTAATGAATGATGCATAACTGCCAACAAACTCTCATTTTCAAAGATCATCTTTCTCGATAGCATTTAATTGAATAATACTTTTCCTGTTTAGTTTAATTAAATAATTGCTTTTAATTACATTCGATTTTCTTTTCAACGGCACAAACCCCGGTTGCATCGAAACTCCACCGCAATGAAACGAAATGGGAAGCATGTTTAAAATTCATTCGATCCACATAAAACGGGCGATGCATTCAGGAACACCTTAAAACCTGCTGCAGCATATCTCACTACACACCGGCCCCGACGCGACGATTCTCGTTCTCTCTTTCTCCATCCCGTATGTATGAGCGCATAAAAAAGGAGCATAACAATTGTCACCGTTGCCCAGTTGGCTTCGCCTCCACCGTCGTTTTCAGCTGCTCGTTCGTCAAAAAACACCAACACCAGTTCACTGCAAAGAGCTAAAAAAGCCTCTCGAGCAAAATCATGAAGAAACTTTTCATCTACCTCTTTCCCGCTTACGCGTGCGGAATCCCTCGGCAGTTTTACAACCCTTTCCAAACTCTATTTGTCATGCTCCTTCGTTTTGTGTGTCTCTCTCCCTCTCTCTCCTTGTTGCTCGCGTTGTTTTCCATTATTTTTTTTGCTCAACCATTGCCCATCAGTGGCCCCGAGCCCGGCACGAGACTACACACCGTGTGTTGTTGGCTGTGTGTGTCAGCCGAAGCGAGTGCAGAAAAACTGGCCAATCGAGAGCGTTTTTGGTGCGCTGTTGGAGGCGGAGTGACGTAATTGCCGCGACTGCGCACCATCCCCAATTCGCTAGCGGCCAGTGGTGCAGCATAACAACACCAACCAGCAACCCTAGTAGGCTATCACTCGGCAGCTGTGAGCAACTGGCAAAGGTCAGATAGGGATGACGTTTCGGGATGGTTCGATCCGGTGGCAGACAGAATTGAATGTGGAAGTGATATTGGGAAAGCGAGGTGATATCTGCAAGCATATCGAGCGCATTATCGATGGAGAGGACATATTTTTTGGTTGTTTAAGAAGCGTTCTACTGTTTAATTAATGTTTCAAAGATCCAAATAATAATCAGCGATGTCAACGTTCCGGTTCAAATTGGAAGCTTTCAGTTTTATATTTCCTATAAAACAAATGTATAGGATTCGCTCAAACTTTGAAAACATTCATTATGCTATATTTCTCCTAAGGTCAGAACAATTTTGGTAAAAATCATTCTTTCTCCATTAATGATAAAATTGTTTAAAACTAAATTAGTTAAGGAATTTGCGTTTCGACTTCGTCTCATCAGAAACTGACACTAACGTAATGACAGGACTAAGCTAGAACTGGATTGACGATAGTTCCAATAAACGGAGACACAATTTGTGTTCCTGAGCCAACACCTAGTCAGTTCGAAGCTTAACTCCCCTCTTCCTATGGTTTTAGATGCAAAACTACCACAAAATATTTAATATGCCGAAAAATTTAATTTGTTCGACAAAAAATGTACCTAATATTCAAAGTACCTTTTGCAAAACTCAGCTTTTGTGTATATATTATGACTTCAATTATCACGTCGATCATGCTTATGAGAAGGCATCGAGTTCACGGTGTGGACTAGAATGATACCAAATATTGGTGATCCAGGAAACAATAGGAGGCCTCTTCGATACTAAGATGCGATGTTCCAGCCTGAGAAGCTGTGCTGAAGACCAAGGAAGATCAAGATAAGCTAAACAGTACGTTCCTACTCATGGACATGTGAGTCGCTAGTGCCTGCAGGACCATATTATGAGAGGCAGTATGCATCATCGCCGGGATGATCCCTATAGGCATTACCGATGTGTTATCAATGGAGGAGTTCGAGATGTGTGAGGAAGTTGGCGAGAGCTTACTCGACGGACAAGGGGCAACAGGATCGATATATTGCAGACAACAGATAATGGACCCCCGGGTAATCCCGAATTTGTCTTTGTAGGCGAGCAAAAAGTACGGAGAGATAGACTTTTACCATACGCTGTGCTCATCAGGTCGCGGCTGCTTCGAAGTTTAGTCACGCGTCTTTACTTTACTGTCCGAAGTGCGTGTGTGTGTGTGGAGGGGGGGGGGGAGGGTACATCGGAGCGCGTTGTCTCTTACCGCCCCAGAATCGAGGAAGCGCGTAGAGAATGATGTGCAAAGACGAAAAGAGATAGACCCCGTTAGTAGAGTAGTCGCACGGATTCTAGTAGAGTTGCAAAGGAAGGCTAGTTCCACCATCAAAGACTAGCTCGAGTAGTTAGCGTACCGGTTACGGGTCGCCGGGGCACCAGTGAACCAGACGATGTCCCACCAGGTATCGCCAGACTGACCACTGCACCCTATTGATTAGCTAGTTGAACAGGCTAGGTCCACCGCTGGGGACAGTCCGAGTAGTTCGCAACAAAGCTAGGAGCTAAATGGCTCACGGATGTTCACACTGCCTGGAACTATTCGGTACTCGGAGCTAAATAGCTCACGCAGAGAAATAAGGAGTACATAATACCGGAGATATGCTTTAAGTGTTTGGGCTTCAGACATCTGGCAAGGGCTTGAAAAGGCCCGGATAGATCCAGGATGTGCTGGAAATGCGGGGAGACTGGTCATCTTGTGAGAGACTGCACACAGAGACCGTAGTGCAAGCTTTGCACTACAGAGGATGATAGCGACTATCAGACGGGTGGCTTCAAATGCTTTACCTACAAAAGGGTGACTGCTGACCAACGAAAATCGAGATAATTCAGATACATCTGAATCACTGTGACAACGCACAGTAACTGTTGTGACAGTTCACGACGGAAACTATGTGTGATGTCGCTTTGATTGCAGCGCTGTATCAAGTCCGCCCTGATAACGGTAACTGTGTGGACGTTCGTGGTTGCCAAAATCAACGGCGCCTTCGTGTGCAGTTGTTGCGGACCTCCAGGATGGAGAGTTCAGCAGTGCAGCCCGAAGCAGTGCAGTGGTAACTTCAATGCCTGGACTATGGACTGGAGTAGTAGAGTAACCAACACAAGAGGGT